>NW_026511564.1:0-300000 GCF_027579735.1 Bombina bombina
GTATATAGATAGTATGTATCAGTATATAGATATTATGTATCAGTATATAGATATTATGTATCAGTATATAGATATTATATATCAGTATATAGATATTATGGATCAGTATATAGATATTATGTATCAGTATATATATATATTATGTATCAGTATAGAGATGTTATGTATCAGTGTATAGATATTATGGGCTCCATGTACTAAGCAGTCAGCGAGCTACCCGCAACAAATCTCGCGCCCAAACTCGCAAACTGATATGTACAAAGCCGTCAATTATGTAAAAACTCGCATCTTTAAAATTGCGAGCGTACTTATCCGCCATACCTCGCTACCTCTCCATTTTTTACTGTAATTAGACACATTTGACCACCAACTCGCCAAAAACGAATGTACTAAAAAATCTATTTGTCCGCTCGCGTCAATTTCCGCTCCCACCTCGTTATTTTTGCCTCGCCACCTTTTAGGTGGCGGGCAAGGTACAAAACAATAGGAAAGTCACTCTAGACGCCAGTCTAGACATATATAAAAGGCAGTAATATCAGCATTGTACTTACATTGTTCATTTCAGCAGCTATGGAGAGAATTCTGTTTTTGTTTATTCTCCGTTTGATGCGAATCCGGGCTAGAAGACAGAATACTGGAAATGTAGCTAATCGATTGGTTAGAAGAAGGAGAGTTCGTGTCCCCCGTGTATTCCTTCCATGGGTTGATTTGCACGGCCTTTCTGACCGAGAGATCATACAAAGATTCCGGCTTGATCGTGAATCGATATTACACCTGTATCGAGAGATTGAAGATCATTTGGAGCCGATGACGGCTCGTTCACAAGCTATTCCGGGACTTCTCAAACTATTAGCGGCATTGCATTTTTTTGCAACAGGCTCCTTTCAGGCAGTTTCTAGCGTCATTATTGGAATGAGTCAATCTGCTTTTTCACGCCACTTATCCAAAGTAATAGGGGCTATGATGGTTATTTTTCATCGATATGTTTGTTTGCCATCTACCCCTGAAGAATGGCAATCTATAAAGTCCAATTCCTATAGGATGGCTGGGATGCCCAATGTCCTAGGTGCCATAGACTGTACCCATGTTGCTGTAAGACCACTTCAAGCTCGTGAGGAGATCTATAGGAATCGAAAGCATTTCCATTCCTTGAATGTCCAGATGGTCTGTGACCCCCACATGAGGATTATCAGTGTCCGTTCTAACTTTCCTGGATCCTGTCATGATTCTTACATTTTAAGGCAGACTGGGTTATACCGGAAGTTCGAGGAGGGAAATATGCCTGACGGATGGCTTCTAGGTAAGCATAACTGGCGTCTAATATGTCTCTCATTTCAATGTACCAAAATTGCGCCCAATTTGTCGACTGTAATCTGTATAGTTTAATTGTATTGTATAGTTCTGAATCTTTATAATTATTCTTATATTAATATTTATATTTATTATATCTTCTATTAGGAGATGGAGGGTACTCATGTACAGAATGGCTGTTGACTCCCTATAACAACCCACAGACCAGAAGTCAAGTACGTTTCAATGAAGCTCACCGATCTACCAGGGGGATTATTGAGAGGACTTTCGGTCTTTTGAAAATGCGGTTTCGATGTCTTGATCGTTCTGGTGGTGCTATGCAGTATGCACCAGAGAAAGTTGCAAAAATGATATTGGTTTGCTGCATACTGCACAATATTGCAATTAAAAGAGGCTGTCCATTAGAAGATGAAGATCCAATAGATACTGATGATTTACCAGAAGAAATATGTGTCGAACAAGCTAATAGGCGTGGAAATGCAACAAGGGACATGGTTTCAGAACAATATTTTGTGTTTGAGGATTAAAGTTTCAGTTGATCAATAAAAAACTTTCTTTATTAACTTGTCTCCATTTTTTTTTAAGAGTTAAGGTTATTAAAAATCACTCATGATAAACAGTTAAATACATAACAGTTGTTGCTCTTCAATTATCAAAGGTTTCAAATAAATAAAGTTTATGATCAAAGTTATTACAGACAATATATTATAGGTAATACATTGTCTTTGTGACATCACACTAGTGTCTACAGCTGCTCTCACTCTTTTACATATGTGATTATTGTAATGTAATCCCTCCATAGCTGATGCTAATTCATTATTGTGTCATTGAATTGTAGCTGTAACAAGCGACAGTATATTCAACAGTGCTTTATGTTATCAGATTGGATTTTTGAGTTAAAAAAGACTTGCTAATTTTATTTGTTTTATTCTAACCTCTATTTTTAACAGCTACTAGGTTTTCCCATATTCAAATAAATACCTTAAGGGATTACTCTTAGCACTTATTTTCTTAACCTTTATGATATATTTTTGCATTCAAGATTTGTTAAAAGAATAGTGGCATATAGAAAATAATGGCAAAATAAATTATTTTATTACAAAATTATAATCTTTAAACATTATATATTAACAATTGCAAACCAAAGTAACTTGTTAAACATATAAACACATATGGAAAAAAAAGGAAATGTTTAGAAACCAAATAACAATTGTAAACCAAAATAAATTCTAATACATATAAACAC
The DNA here is from genome assembly GCF_027579735.1 of Bombina bombina. Classification (NCBI taxonomy): domain Eukaryota; kingdom Metazoa; phylum Chordata; class Amphibia; order Anura; family Bombinatoridae; genus Bombina; species Bombina bombina. The sequence continues at coordinate 2,558 of NW_026511564.1, forward strand.
ATATGAAACAAAGAAAATGTTTATAAACAAAATAACAATTGTAAACCAAACAACATTTTAATACATATAAACACATCTTTAAATAATTAAATGTTTATAAACAAAATAAAAATTCTAAACCAAACAACATTTTAATACATATAAACACATCTTTAAATAATTAAATGTTTATAAACAAAATAAAAATTGTAAACCAAATTAAATTTTAATACATAAAAACACATCTGAAACAAATAAAAAAATGTTTAGAAACAATAACTATTGTAAACCAAAGTATAAATGTTAATACATATCAACACATCTGAAACAAAGAAAATGTATATGAAACAAATATCATTTGTAATAACTATAAACATCGATATTTACAAACCTTCATAAAATACATTAATCTACATATACATTATATTTTTCTCTATTTTTCGGGGATACATATCTGGATCAATGCGCTAATGATTGACATAACGATTAATCACGTCATCGTCAAACATGTCGCGTCCTGAACCTTTTGGTGCTGGAGAATTGGTGATATTAGTTTATGCCATGGATAAATATTTCCCTAAACGGATTGGTGGTGTGAGGGGAGTGAGACAGGAATGCCGAGACAAAATTATATACGAGATGCTGAGAAGAATGCATCGTATTTCAAAAATTAAAATTGAAAAATTGAACTGAAAAAAAAAAATTGAACTAAAAAAAAAGACAATTGAACTGAAAGTTAAGTACATCAGCTTATTCGCGGCGAGCGAGGCGTCAAATTTATCAATATTCCGCCACTGCTCGCGGCGGGCTAGAGGTGTCTATTTGTTGTGGGATTATTAGTACATAGCTACAGCGGACACCATTTCGCCCGCGGCGAGTAACGGCGAGTTTAGCCGCGTCTAAAATGACGGATGAATTGACGGCTTAGTACATGGAGCCCTTAGATTAATTTTATTGTCTTAGCAAATATATGTTTGATTGTGGGTTTAGTTTAAAGGAAGATTGTTAAATATATTCCCTGCCATATACTCACACACATTTTAGAGAATACTGCTAAGATTTTCATAAATATACTGACAAGTATATAGATATTATGTATCAGTATATAGATATTATGTATCAGTATATAGATATTAGGTATCAGTATATAGATATTAGGTATCAGTATAGAGATATTATGTATCAGTATATAGATAGTATGTATCAGTATATAGATATTAGGTATCAGTATATAGATATTATGTATCAATATATAGATATTAGGTATCAGTATATAGATATAAGGTATCAGTATATAGATATTATGTATCAGTATATAGATATTAGGTATCAGTATATAGATATTATGTATCAGTATATAGATATTAGGTATCAGTATATAGATATTATGGACCAGTATATAGATATTATGGATCAGTATATAGATATTTTTAAACAGTATCTAGCTATTAGTTATCAGTATATAGTTATTATGGATCAGTATATAGATATTATGGATCAGTATATAGATATTTTTAAACAGTATCTAGATATTAGTTATCAGTATATAGATATTATGTATCAGTATATAGATATTATGTATCAGTATATAGATATTTATCAGTATCTAGATATTATTTATCAGTATATAGATATTTTTCAGTATCTAGATATTAGTTATCAGTATATAGTTATTATGGATCAGTATATAGATATTATGGATCAGTATATAGATATTATGTATCAGTATATAGATATTATGTATCAGTATATAGATATTATATATCAGTATATAGATATTATGTATCAGTATATAGATATTAGGGTTGCACCGGTACCATTTTTTTAAGACCGAGTACAAGTACCGATACTTTTTTTTCAAATACTCACCGATACCAATTACCAATACTTTTTTTAATGTCATATGACAGTTTACCTAGCACAATACAGACTAATGATTTAAGATCACTTCTTTATAATTATGAACTGTATCTCAAAAGACATTTTGAAATAATAAAACAGTTTTATGTGCTTGTTGTCACAAAGTTCATAGAACATGTTTATAAATAAAATTATTACAATAACATATTAATAATAACAACAATAAATAACAGCTGCAGCAGCTGGGGCTGGAAAGCTACAATTTAAAGGGGTGATTACTGGATGCATATGGGTTGTAGGGTGCCTATATAACTATCTGACATTTGTACTTAATACAAAGTCGTATAATTTAATTCTGAAAATAATATTGGGGAAGGAGTATCCCAGTAATCTCCTTTGAGAAAAATGGGGCATTTGTATTCTACTGACTACACAAAAAATAAGGCTGGTCTTCATATTTTTCCAGGGCTGCTTTTTATTCCCAGTCCAGCCCTGGCTAAGGGTGTTCCTCAGAGTACAGTATATTTTGAGCATAATTGTGCAAGATGAGAGGCTTCCAGCTGTAAAGTAGCAGCTTTTGGAGCACTGCTCTGACGTACAATAATACAAATAACAGCAATTTGTATTGGCAGAACAGAAGTGAAGAATTCTTAGTTAAGTCTCCACTCCAGCTTAAAATGAAATGGGAACATACAGTTTGAAAAACACCACAAGATGGCATATGGGTAGGAATTGAAGGTATCGGTTTAAGTATCGGTGCATTTGCACGAGTACAAGTACTCATGCAAATACTTGGTATCGGCACCGATACCGATACTAGTATCGGTATCGGTGCAACCCTAATAGATATTATATATCAGTATATAGATATTATGGATCAGTATATAGATATTATGGATCAGTATATAGATATTATATATCAGTATATAGATATTATGTATCAGTATATAGATATTATGGATCAGTATATAGATATTATGTATCAGTATATAGATATTATGTATCAGTATATAGATATTATGGATCAGTATATAGATATTATGTATCAGTATATAGATATTATGTATCAGTATATAGATATTATGTATCAGTATATAGATATTATGTATCAGTATATAGATATTATGTATCAGTATATAGATATTATGTATCAGTATATAGATATTATGTATCAGTATATAGTTTATATGTATCAGTATATAGATATTATATATCAGTATATAGATATTATGTATCAGTATATAGATATTATGTATCAGTATATAGATATTATGTATCAGTATATAGATATTATGTATCAGTATATAGATATTATATATCATTATATAGATATTATGTATCAGTATCTAGATATTATATATCATTATATAGATATTATGTATCAGTATCTAGATATTAGTTATCAGTATATAGATATTATGGATCAGTATATAGATATTATGGATCAGTATATAGATATTATGGATCAGTATATAGATATTATATATCAGTATATAGATATTATATATCAGTATATAGATATTATGGATCAGTATATAGATATTAGTTATCAGTATATAGATATTATGTATCAGTATCTAGATATTATATATCATTATATAGATATTATGTATCAGTATCTAGATATTAGTTATCAGTATATAGATATTATGGATCAGTATATAGATATTATGGATCAGTATATAGATATTATGTATCAGTATATAGATATTATGTATCAGTATATAGATATTATATATCAGTATATAGATATTATGGATCAGTATATAGATATTATGGATCAGTATATAGATATTATGTATCAGTAGATATTATGGATCAGTATATAGATATTATGGATCAGTATATAGATATTATATATCAGTATATAGATATTATGGATCAGTATATAGATATTATGGATCAGTATATAGATATTATGGATCAGTATATAGATATTATGTATCAGTATCTAGATATTAGTTATCAGTATATAGATATTATGGATCAGTATATAGATATTATGGATCAGTATATAGATATTATGTATCAGTATATAGATATTATGTATCAGTATATAGATATTATATATCAGTATATAGATATTATGGATCAGTATATAGATATTATGGATCAGTATATAGATATTATGTATCAGTATATAGATATTATGGATCAGTATATAGATATTATGTATCAGTATCTAGATATTAGTTATCAGTATATAGATATTATGTAGAACTATCTAGATATTATGTAGAACTATATAGATATTATGTAGAACTATATAGATATTTTGTGCAGGTGACAATTCTATGTCCCGTTAGTTTCTGGGTTTATTGAGTTATAAGGGACAGTGTTGCTGGTGATTTACTTCTCACTAATTAGATTTAAACAACGAGATGTCATGTGATTAGTGTTAATAAATTTATCAAGTAGCCATCTGCTGGCTGCTAAATACGGTGTTACAGCGCCATCTGGTGGTCAGTTGGTCTTGAGTGTGTACTGCACCCTGGTTGAGAGTTGTTATATACAGCGCCCTCTGTTGGTTTAGAGTTGTTATATACAGCGCCCTCTGTTGGTTTAGAGTTGTTATATACAGCGCCCTCTGTTGGTTGAGATTTGTTATATACAGCGCCCTCTGTTGGTTGAGAGTTGTTATATACAGCGCCCTCTGTTGGTTGAGATTTGTTATATACAGCGCCCTCTGTTGGTTGAGAGTTGTTATATACAACGCCCTCTGTTGGTTGAGAGTTGTTATACACAGCGCCCTCTGTTGGTTGAGAGTTGTTATATACAGCGCCCTCTGTTGGTTGAGAGTTGTTATATACATCAACCTCTATTGTTATATACAGCGCCCTCTGTTGGTTGAGAGTTGTTATATACATCAACCTCTATTGTTATATACAGCGCCCTCTGTTGGTTGAGAGTTGTTATATACAGCGCCCTCTGTTGGTTGAGAGTTGTTATATACAGCGCCCTCTGTTGGTTGAGATTTGTTATATACAGCGCCCTCTGTTGGTTGAGAGTTGTTATATACAGCGCCCTCTGTTGGTTGAGAGTTGTTATACACAGCGCCCTCTGTTGGTTGAGAGTTGTTATATACATCAACCTCTATTGTTATATACAGCGCCCTCTGTTGGTTGAGAGTTGTTATATACATCAACCTCTATTGTTATATACAGCGCCCTCTGTTGGTTGAGAGTTGTTATATACAGCGCCCTCTGTTGGTTGAGAGTTGTTATATACAGCGCCCTCTGTTGGTTGAGATTTGTTATATACAGCGCCCTCTGTTGGTTGACAGTTGTTATATATATCAACCTTTATTAGTTGTTATATAATTCCATTTATATACAGTGCAATCTATTGGTTATTATATAATTATACGTTTTATACAGCGCCCTCTATTGGTTATTATATAATTACACGTTTTATACAGCGCCCTCTGTTGGTTGTTAGATCATTACACCTTATATACATCGCCCTCTGTTGGTTGTTAGATCATTACACGTTATTTACAGCGCCCTCTGTTGGTTGTTAGATCATTACACGTTATATACAGCGCCCTCTGTTGGTTGTTAGATCATTACACGTTATATACAGCGCCCTCTATTGGTTGTTAGATCATTACACGTTATATACAGCGCCCTCTGTTGGTTGTTAGATCATTACATGTTATATACAGCGCCCTCTGTTGGTTGTTAGATCATTACACGTTATATACAGCGCCCTCTGTTGGTTGTTAGATCATTACACGTTATATACAGCGCCCTCTATTGGTTATTAGATCATTACATGGTTATATACAGCGCCCTCTATTGGTTATTAGATCATTACACGTTATATACAGCGCCCTCTATTGGTTATTAGATCATTACACGTTATATACAGCGCCCTCTGTTGGTTGTTAGATCATTACACGTTATATACAGCGCCGTCTGTTGGTTGTTAGATCATTACATGTTATATACAGCGCCCTCTGTTGGTTGTTAGATCATTACAGGTTATATACAACGCCCTCTGTTGGTTGTTAGATCATTACACGTTATTTACAGCGCCCTCTGTTGGTTGTTAGATCATTACACGTTATATACAGCGCCCTCTGTTGGTTGTTAGATCATTACACGTTATATACATCGCCCTCTGTTGGTTGTTAGATCATTACACGTTATATACAGCGCCCTCTGTTGGTTGTTAAATCATTACACGTTATATACAGCGCCCTCTGTTGGTTGTTAGATCATTACACGTTATATGCAGCGCCCTCTGTTGGTTGTTAGATCATTACACGTTATATGCAGCGCCCTCTGTTGGTTGTTAGATCATTACACGTTATATACAGCGCCCTCTGTTGGTTGTTAAATCATTACACGTTATATACAGCGCCCTCTGTTGGTTGTTAGATCATTACACGTTATATACAGCGCCCTCTGTTGGTTGTTAGATCATTACACGTTATATACAGCGCCCTCTGTTGGTTGTTAGATCATTACACGTTATATACAGCGCCCTCTGTTGGTTATTAGATCATTACACCTTATATACAGCGCCCTCTGTTGGTTATTAGATCATTACACGTTATATACAGCGCCCTCTGTTGGTTGTTAGATCATTACACGTTATATACAGCGCCCTCTGTTGGTTGTTAGATCATTACACGTTATATGCAGCGCCCTCTGTTGGTTGTTAGATCAGTACACGTTATATACAGCGCCCTCTGTTGGTTGTTAGATCATTACACGTTATATACAGCGCCGTCTGTTGGTTGTTAGATCATTACACGTTATATACAGCGCCCTCTGTTGGTTGTTAGATCAGTACACGTTATATACAGCGCCCTCTGTTGGTTGTTAGATCAGTACACGTTATATACAGCGCCCTCTGTTGGTTGTTAGATCATTACACGTTATATACAGCGCCCTCTATTGGTTATTAGATCATTACACGTTATATACAGCGCCGTCTGTTGGTTGTTAGATCATTACACGTTATATACAGCGCCCTCTGTTGGTTATTAGATCATTACACGTTATATACAGCGCCCTCTGTTGGTTGTTAGATCATTTCACGTTATATACAGCGCCCTCTGTTGGTTGTTAGATCATTACACGTTATATGCAGCGCCCTCTGTTGGTTGTTAGATCATTACACGTTATATGCAGCGCCGTCTGTTGGTTGTTAGATCATTACACGTTATATACAGCGCCCTCTGTTGGTTGTTAGATCATTACACGTTATATACAGCGCCCTCTGTTGGTTATTAGATCATTACACGTTATATACAGCGCCCTCTGTTGGTTGTTAGATCATTTCACGTTATATACAGCGCCCTCTGTTGGTTGTTAGATCATTACACGTTATATGCAGCGCCGTCTGTTGGTTGTTAGATCATTACACGTTATATACAGCGCCCTCTGTTGGTTGTTAGATCATTACATGTTATATACAGCGCCCTCTGTTGGTTGTTAGATCATTACACGTTATATACAGCGCCCTCTGTTGGTTGTTAGATCATTACACGTTATATACAGCGCCCTCTGTTGGTTGTTAGATCATTTCACGTTATATACAGCGCCCTCTGTTGGTTGTTAGATCAGTACACGTTATATACAGCGCCCTCTGTTGGTTGTTAGATCATTACACGTTATATACAGCGCCCTCTGTTGGTTGTTAGATCATTACATGTTATATACAGCGCCCTCTGTTGGTTGTTAGATCATTACACGTTATATACAGCGCCCTCTGTTGGTTGTTAGATCATTACACGTTATATACAGCGCCCTCTGTTGGTTATTAGATCATTACACGTTATATGCATCGCCCTCTGTTGGTTGTTAGATCATTACACGTTATATACAGCGCCCTCTGTTGGTTGTTAGATCATTACACGTTATATGCAGCGCCCTCTGTTGGTTGTTAGATCATTACACGTTATATGCAGCGCCCTCTGTTGGTTGTTAGATCATTACACGTTATATACAGCGCCCTCTGTTGGTTGTTAAATCATTACACGTTATATACAGCGCCCTCTGTTGGTTGATAAATATTTCAGTATTTTTTCTGAAGTATTTTGCACATTCTCTTTATTTATTATAATCTGTCACCGTCTCTAGTAAAAGATTTATTTACTGCATCACAAACACAATGATAAATAACAATAATAATGTAGTTTGTTTAGTTATTACACTAAAGAGATGAACACAATAAACTTCAGCATTAATATAAAATAATTATTAGTGGATCAGATGTTTTTATGTATTCAATAAATAAATATATTTTTTAATTCATAAAACGATGTAATAGCCGAATATTCTACACGAAACTGCGCATGCTCAGTATTAGTACTCGCACTCTCCCTATGTTTCATAGGAAGGTGATTATGTAAATAAGGAGCATGCGCACTATGAACCAGGAAGTTCCGACACGGATAAAGTGACGTTTAAAACACGTGATAAAAATACAACATCAGCTCTTATAGAAAGTAAAATCACTTTATAGATAACACAGATTATATAGATAATAGAATATATAACAGTGTCTATAGATCATTAAATAGATTACACAGTGCATATAGATAGCAGCTTATATAGATAATAGTGTATATAGATTTTTTATAGATAACATAGGGTTATAGATAGCTTATATAGATAATTATATAGATAATAGTGTATATATATATTTCTATAGATAACAGTGTATATAGATAATTATATAGATAACAGTGTATATAGATAATTATAAAGATAACAGTGTATATAGATATTTATATAGATAACAGTGTATATAGATAAATATAAAGATAACAGTGTATATAGATATTTATATAGATAACAGTGTATATAGATAAATAACAGTGTATATAGATATTTATATAGATAACAGTGTATATAGGTAATTACATAGATAACAGTGTATATAGATAAATAACAGTGTATATAGATATTTATATAGATAACAGTGTATATAGATAATTATATAGATAACAGTGTATATAGATAACAGTGTATATAGATAACAGTGTATATAGGTAATTACATAGATAACAGTGTATATAGATAAATAACAGTGTATATAGATATTTATATAGATAACAGTGTATATAGGTAATTACATAGATAACAGTGTATATAGATAAATAACAGTGTATATAGATATTTATATAGATAACAGTGTATATAGATAATTATATAGATAACAGTGTATATAGATAACAGTGTATATAGATAACAGTGTATATAGGTAATTACATAGATAACAGTGTATATAGATAAATAACAGTGTATATAGATATTTATATAGATAACAGTGTATATAGGTAATTACATAGATAACAGTGTATATAGATAAATAACAGTGTATATAGATATTTATATAGATAACAGTGTATATAGATAATTATATAGATAACAGTGTATATAGATAACAGTGTATATAGATAACAGTGTATATAGGTAATTACATAGATAACAGTGTATATAGATAAATAACAGTGTATATAGATATTTATATAGATAACAGTGTATATAGATATTTATATAGATAACAGTATATACTGATATTTATATAGATAACAGTGTATATAGAGATTTATATAGATACCAGTATATACTGATATTTATATAGATAACACAGGGTATACAGATATTTATATAGATAACAGTGTATATAGATATTTATATAGATAACAGTATATACTGATATTTATACAGATAACACAGGGTATATAGATATTTATATAGATAACAGTATATACTGATATTTATATAGATAACACAGGGTATATAGATATTTATATAGATAACAGTGTATATAGATATTTATATAGATAACAGTATATACTGATATTTATATAGATAACACAGGGTATATAGATATTTATATAGATAACACAGGGTATATAGATAATTATATAGCTAACAGTGTATATAGATAATTATATAGATAACAGTGTATATAGATAAATAACAGTGTATATAGATATTCATATAGATAACAGTGTATATAGATAATTATATAGATAACAGTGTATATAGATAAATAACAGTGTACATAGATATTTATATAGATAACAGTATATACTGATATTTATATAGATAACACAGGGTATATAGATATTTATATAGATAACAGTGTATATAGATAATTATATAGATAACAGTGTATATAGATAATTATATAGATAACAGTGTATATAGATAAATAACAGTGTACATAGATATTTATATAGATAACAGTATATACTGATATTTATATAGATAACACAAGGTATATAGATAATTATATAGATAACAGTGTATATAGATAATTATATAGATAACAGTGTATATAGATAATTATATAGATAACAGTGTATATAGATAAATAACAGTGTATATAGATATTCATATAGATAACAGTGTATATAGATAATTATATAGATAACAGTGTATATAGATAAATAACAATGTACATAGATATTTATATAGATAACAGTATATACTGATATTTATATAGATAACACAGGGTATATAGATATTTATATAGATAACAGCGTATATAGATAATTATATAGATAACAGTGTATATAGATAATTATATAGATAACAGTATATACTGATATTTATATAGATAACACAGGGTATATAGATATTTATATAGATAACACAGGGTATATAGATATTTATATAGATAACACAGAGTATATAGATAATTATATAGATAACACAGCCAGATTACGAGTTTTGCGTTATGGGTTTGTACGTTATTTCCATTGCGAATCTTTTATAACGTAGGTATTACGAGTCTGAAAACAACCTTGTAACACGTCGCAGTAACACAACTACCGCGTTTATTTAATAAGCGTAATCACAGGTGCGTTAAAGATTCTCCCATAGAGATCAATGCTAAATGAACTAAGCACTCGATCTTGCGAGAAATACGCACTGCTCTGTCATATTACGTATACCACATAATGCACAACAAGAACATAGCTCAAATGTACAAACAACAATCACACAACATAGCGCATACGCATTACACATTCACAATCGTAAGCAAAAAATAATGCACAGCATTTACACTAAACAAGGAATCGATAAATACGTTCAGATCTTGCAACACGGAACAAAACAACATAAAAATAGAATTGCACACTGATACACAAAAAAAACATTCGCATTGACGATTACGTAACATTAGTACAAATAAACATTTAAACCATTTGACAAATACGACACCATCACAAATCACCATTTACATTTACACATAATACTATTGGACAATGTTATGCAAAACGATCACTATGACATCATCGCATTATACACATTACACAAAAACTAACTCAATATGAGCGTGCACAAATTCACACAACGAATACACATTGCACGCTTACTAATTAGTAACAAAGCAAACCGGTACATCATTAAACATTTACATAGGGCATATAAGCACGACACAAGCATGGCTTCTTTCACTGTGTTGCTTTTTCAAGTTAGGTGCAGGTCTAGGCGTTGGAGGGTTTGGTGAGATTTGAGAGTAGAGAGATTTGAGAGTAGAGAGATTTAGTGAGAGTTAGTTAGTGTGAGTTAGTTAGTGTGAGTTAGTTAGTGAGAGTTAGTGAGAGTTAGTGTGAGTTAGTTAGTGTGAGTTAGTTAGTGTGAGTTAGTTAGTGAGAGTTAGTGAGAGTTAGTTAGTGTGAGTTAGTTAGTGTGAGTTAGTTAGTGAGAGTTAGTGAGAGTTAGTGTGAGTTAGTTAGTGTGAGTTAGTTAGTGTGAGTTAGTTAGTGAGAGTTAGAGTTAGTGTGAGTTAGTTAGTGTGAGTTAGTTAGTGAGAGTTAGTGTGAGTTAGTGTGAGTTAGTTAGTGTGAGTTAGTTAGTGTGAGTTAGTTAGTGAGAGTTAGTGAGAGTTAGTGTGAGTTAGTTAGTGTGAGTTAGTTAGTGTGAGTTAGTTAGTGAGAGTTAGTGTGAGTTAGTGTGAGTTAGTTAGTGAGAGTTAGTTAGTGAGAGTTAGTGTGAGTTAGTTAGTGTGAATTAGTTAGTGAGAGTTAGTTAGTGTGAGTTAGTTATTGTGAGTTAGTTAGTGAGAGTTAGTGTGAGTTAGTTAGTGAGAGTTAGTTAGTGAGAGCTAGTTAGTGTTAGTTAGTTAGTGAAAGTTAGTGTGAGTTAGTTAGTGTGAATTAGTTAGTGAGAGTTAGTTAGTGTGAGTTAGTTATTATGAGTTAGTTAGTGAGAGTGAGTGAGAGTGAGTGAGAGTTAGTTAGTGAGAGTTAGTTAGTGTGAGAATTAGTTAGTGTGAGTTAGTTAGTGAGAGTGAGTGAGAGTGAGTGAGAGTTAGTTAGTGAGAGTTAGTCAGTGTGAGAATTAGTTAGTGTGAGTTAGTTAGTGAGAGTTAGTTAGTGTGAGAGTGAGTTAGTGTGAGTTAGTTAGTGAGAGTGAGTTAGTGTGAGTTAGTTATTATGAGTTAGTTAGTGAGAGTGAGTGAGAGTGAGTGAGAGTTAGTTAGTGAGAGTTAGTTAGTGTGAGAATTGGTTAGTGTGAGTTAGTTAGTGAGAGTGAGTGAGAGTGAGTGAGAGTTAGTTAGTGAGAGTTAGTTAGTGTGAGAATTAGTTAGTGTGAGTTAGTTAGTGAGAGTTAGTTAGTGTGAGAGTGAGTTAGTGAGAGTTAGTTAGTGAGAGTTAGTTAGTGTGAGAATTAGTTAGTGTGAGTTAGTTAGTGAGAGTGAGTGAGAGTGAGTGAGAGTTAGTTAGTGAGAGTTAGTTAGTGTGAGAATTAGTTAGTGTGAGTTAGTTAGTGAGAGTTAGTGTGAGAGTGAGTTAGTGTGAGTTAGTTAGTGAGAGTGAGTTAGTGTGAGTTAGTTAGTGAGAGTGAGTTAGTGAGAGTGAGTTAGTGTGAGTTAGTGTCAGTTAGTGTGAGTTAGTGAGAGTTAGTGAGAGTTAGTGATCGAGAGTTTGTTTGGGTGAGTGTGCAAGTGTTGCATTTGAAGAAAAGCCATCACATTAGTATCTAGTCTACAGATTAGGTGGCATTTAAACAGATTTAAGACAAGCACAAAAAGACATTCAGATTGACCATATAGACATCAGAAAGACGGGTTTGCAAATACGGAAATCGTATCGATTGCTTTTGCTTACAATAGAATTACAAAGGCAGCCTCATTAATACATTTACATCTTTATTTGGAACTGTGCTAATATCTTGATTTCTTTCTTTTTACAATATACAGAGTCTGAGGCTGGGGAGGAGGCAGCACAGCACCCACAGGCTCCTCCTTCACCCAGGCATGAGAGGGGTGTAGATGACTCTTCACCTCGGGGAGACATGGAAATCATCCCTGAAGAAGCCCCCGCTGCAGAAGAGATCCCTGCAACAGCCCCTCGTGCACCAGCAGCCCACCATGCACCAGCAGCCCACCATGCAGAAGATCCTCAGGAGAACATACCCCCAGAGATAGCAAAGGTGCAGATCTTGACTGATTTCCTCGAGGAGATGCGTGCCTCCGGGAGGGAACAGGCGGAAAGCAGTGAGTACCCGACAGGAGTACTGAATGATATTCGTGAAGGCCAAAGAGAGTTTTTGAATACTCTTAAGGATATGTTGCAGATCCTCTTGGAGGCGCAAAATGCACCATCTGCTCCTGGACCATCTGCTCCTGGGCCATCTGATCCTGGGCCATCTGATCCTGGGCCATCTGCTCCTGGACCATCTGATCCTGGGCCATCTGCTTCTGCACCATCTGCTCCTGGGCCATCTGCTCCTGGACCATCTGATCCTGGGCCATCTGCTTCTGCACCATCTGCTCCTGGACCATCTGATCCTGGGCCATCTGCTTCTGCACCATCTGCTCCTGGACCATCTGCTCCTGGGCCATCTGCTCCTGGGCCATCTGCGTCTGCACCATCTGCTCCTGGACCATTTGATCCTGCACATCTGATCCTGCACCATCTCCCCCTCACCATCTGCTCCTGCACCATCTGCTCCTGGGCCATCTGATCCTGGGCCATCTGATCCTGGGCCATCTGATCTTGGGCCATCTGCTTCTGCACCATTTGCTCCTGGACCATTTGATCCTGCACCTTCTGATCCTGCACCATTTGCTCCTGGATCATCTGATCCTGGGCCTCCTCCATCTTCTCCTTGGCCTCAATCTCCTCCTCAGCCTGGTGATCCCTTAACCACTCACAATACTCCTCCTCCCCCTCTTCCCCAAACATCTCCTATGAGAACTCGTCGGAGGGGGCAGTTGCCTCCCCCAGAGCCTCAGTCTCGTGGGAAGAGGAAGTAATTTTTTTAATATATTTTTATTTATTTAATGTGTAATGGGTTGGTATGTGATGATGTGGTCTTCTTACACTTGTGGAGCACACTCTGTATATAATACGCTTCTATGGGACCGGGTCCACTGAGGCAGATTGTTTGCAGAGTGTGTTTTACAAGTGTGTGGACACCACATCATCACATACCTATCCTTGTTCATTAAATTGATTGGTTTCTGTGATGTGATGTCCAAACTGTTTCCCTAATCTCAAACAAAATGACCATTACAATTATACATGATAGCATATCACTGTTTTGATGCCAACAACACAGCTTAAAGGGACAGTCATAACATTAACCCCTTAATGACCACAGCACTTTTCCATTTTCTGTCCGTTTGGGACCAAGGATATTTTTAAATTTTTGCGGTGTTTGTGTTTAGCTGTAATTTTCCTCTTACTCATTTACTGTACCCACACATATTATATACCATTTTTCTCGCCATTAAATGGACTTTCTAAAGATACCATTATTTTCATCATATCTTATCATTTACTATAAAAAAAAATATAAAATATGAGAAAAAAATGGAAAAAAACACACTTTTTCTAACTTTGACCCCCAAAATCTGTTACACATCTACAACCACCAAAAAACACCTATGCTAAATAGTTTCTAAATTTTCATAAATAAAAAGAGAGAAGCGCTCAACCTGGGAACGAACAACAGCATAATAGCTTGTTCTATGGCTAGTTACCACCCTAGAAGCAGCCTCTTTTTGCTCAACATGTGCCTTTCACAAAGAAGAACTTTCCTGTAGCATATCAGTCTGATCCTGACTTCACAGTACAGTCCAGCCCCGAAATACCAGGCAATCCCTCTCTGAACGAAAGAAACGGCAAAACCCCAGACGTACGTTTCGGCCTATTGTGGGCCTCGTCAGTGAGGTTCAGCCATATCCCCCTGGGCATACTGTATGCAAGTTTCTAAATTTTGTCCTGAGTTTAGAAATACCCAATGTTTACATGTTCTTTGCTTTTTTTGCAAGTTATAGGGCCATTCAAAATTAGCGCTAGTTACATTGGAACACTGATATCTGTCAGGAATCCCTGAATATCCATTGACATGTGTATATATTTTATTTTAGTAGACATCCCAAAGTATTGATCTAGGCCCATTTTGGTATATTTCATGCCACCATTTCACCGCCAAATGCGATCAAATACAAAAAATAGTTAACTTTTTCCCAAATGTTTTCACAAACTTTTGGTTTCTCACTGAAATTATTTACAAACAGCTTGTGCAATTATGGCATAAATGGTTGTAAATGCTTCTCTGGGATCCTCTTTTTTCAGAAATAGCAGACATATATGGCTTTGGCGTTGCTTTTTGGTAATTAGAAGGCCGCTAAATGCCACTGTGCACCACACATGTATTATGCCCAGCAGTGAAGGGGTTAATAAGGGAGCATGTAGGGAGTTTTTTGGGGTAATTTTAGCTTTAGTGTAGTGTAGTAGACTACCCCAAGTATTGATCTAGGCCCATTTTGGTATATTTCATGCCACCATTTCACCGCCAAATGCGATCAAATAAAAAAAAACGTAAAATTTTTCACAATTTTAGGTTTTTCACTAAAATCATTTACAAACAGCTTGTGCAATTATGGCACAAATAGTTGTAAATGCTTCTCTGGGATCCCCTTTGTTCAGAAATAGCAGACTTATATGGCTTTGGCGTTGCTTTTTGGTACTTAGAAGGCCGCTAAATGCTGCTGCGCATCACACGTGTATTATGGCTAGCAGTGAAGGGGTTAATTAGGTAGCTTGTAGGGAGCTTGCAGGGTTAATTTTAGCTTTAGTGTAGAGCTCAGCCTCCCACCTGAAACATCAGACCCCCTGATCCCTCCCAAACAGCTCTCTTCCCTCCCCCACCCCACAATTGTCCCCGCCATCTTAAGTACTGGCAGCAACTCTGCCTGTACTAAAATAAAAGGTATATTTAGTCTTTTTTGGGGGTTTGTAAGCATATTTACATATGCTGCTGTGTAGGACCCCCCCTTAGCCCCCAACCTGACTGATCCCCCACCAAACAGCTCTCTAACCCTCCCCCTCTGCCTTAATGGGCGCCATCTTGGGTACTGGCAGCTGTCTGCCAGTACCCAGTTTAGAATAAAATTGTTGCTTTTTTATTTTTTCCCCTTTTCTGTAGTGTAGCTCCCCCCCACCCCCTCCTAGATACCTTCGATTTATTTTTTTTAAAATTA
The DNA here is from genome assembly GCF_027579735.1 of Bombina bombina. Taxonomy (NCBI): domain Eukaryota; kingdom Metazoa; phylum Chordata; class Amphibia; order Anura; family Bombinatoridae; genus Bombina; species Bombina bombina. The sequence continues at coordinate 18,869 of NW_026511564.1, forward strand.
AAATAGCCCTTTCTCCTAATTTTAACAACAAAATATTTTCTGTAGTGTAGCGGTTCCCACCCGCTCCCGCCCCATGCACACGCCCGCCCGCCGCCCCCTGTGCACGCGCCCCCATCGGGCCCGCCCCGATCCCGCCCCCTTCTACATTACCCGGCCCATCGATGGCCGCCCACCCACCTCCCAAGTCGGCTCCCACCCACCAACGATACCGGCCACCGATGTCCGGTGCAGAGAGGGCCACAGAGTGGCTCTGTCTGCATCGGATGGCCAAGGGGTGTTATTGCAGGATGCCTCGATATCAAGGCATCACTGCAATAACCGGAAAGTGGCTGGAAGCGAGCAGGATCTCTTCCAGCCGCTTTAAACCCCTAATGTCGTACAGGGTACGTCGCTGGTCTTTTAAGACCAGGTTGTGTGCGACGTACCCTGTACGACATGCTTCGTTAAGGGGTTAATTATTGTTGGTTACAAAGCAAACACTTTATTACGCATTATCAAGTTTGGAATAACAAGACTGTTATAGAAATACACGTTTTACTTCTGTGATTGCCTTGAATCTATGCCTCTGCAAAATGACCCCTTATTTCTGTCCTTTTGACAGACCTGCATTTCAGCCAATCACTGATCACTCCAGGGTAACTATACTGCATGAGCTCAATGTTTTCTATATGAAACACATTAACTAATGCCCTCTAGTGGTCAAAATGCATTCAGATTAGATGCATTCTTTAAGGTCTAAGAAATGAGCAGATGAACCTCCTAGAAGATTAACACCTAGATTTAGAGTTCTGCGTTAGCCGTCAAAACCAGCATATAGGGCTTCTAACGCTGCTTTTTTCCATCCGCTGGTATTTAGAGTTTACTTACCAACACTCCAAAATTTCCTAACGCTGAAATCTCTACCGATAACTCAGACCCAGGAGTTAACATCTAGTGATGTCGCGAACCTAAAATTTTTTAATTCAATAGGCAGGCGAACTTTAAAACCTACAAGGACTCTTTCTGGCCACAATAGTGATGGAAAAGTTGTTTCAAGGGTACTAACACCTGGACTGTCGCATGCTGGAGGGGGATCCCTGTCAAAACTCCCATGGAAAATTACATAGTTTATGCAGAGTCTGCTTTTAAGCCATAATGGGTCTAAATCAACTAACATTCCCAAAGTGGCTGTCTCAAAACATCCCGGACAGAAGATAGATTGATAGATAGGATAGATAGATATACATAGATTGATAGTTAGATAGAATCAATAGAAGAGAAATAGATATATTTGTTAGATATATAATTACCCTAATAAAGTCTAATAATTAAACATGCGTTCTTGGACCCAACTAGCTTGTGTTAATTAGTACTTTTCTTAGCACTTTAATCCCTGTTCCCCCCCCCCCTATCGGGGGTGTTCTATATGGCCTGCCAGATTACCCTGAAAAATTATAATAATAAGACATGCGGTCTGCTACCTATTTTAACTAGGTTGTGTTTTAAGTACTACCATTCTTAGCACTTTAATCTCTGTAACTCCCCTTATTTGGTGAGGTCTATACGGCCTGGATGATTACCCATACAAAATATAATAAGACATCTGCTCTTGGTATGTGACCCATGGTAACTATGTTGTGTTAATTAGTAATGTCCTTCGCATTTTAATAGCTGTTACTCATACTCACCCTATTGGTGGAGGTCTATATGGCCTGCATGATTACCCTTACAAAATATAACAACCAAACATATGCTCTGGGACCCATGGTAAGTCGGTTGTGTTAAGTAGTACTGTTCTTTGCAGTTTAATACCTGTTACAACACCAAATGGTGGCAGGTCTATCTGGCCTTCATGATTAGCTGCACCCAAACCCAAAAAAAAGCCGAGTGGTCTTAGACTAACACCCATGGCTAACTCGGTTGTTTCAATTAGTACTATTCTTAGCACTTTCATCCCTGTTACGGGTGGTCTACATGGCCATCATGATTAGCCGAACAAAATACTACAATCCAACCTTTGCTCAGTCTTCATAGGCCCTTCATTGTCTGTATTTTGATAGTACAGTTCTTATTATTTTTATAGCTGATACAACACCGAATGGTGGCAGCTCTATATGGCCTGCATGATTAGCCGCACCCAATACAAAAATAAATCCAAGCGGTCTTGGATTACCACCCATGGCTAACTCTCTTGTTTCAAGTAGTACTATTCTTAGCACTTTCATCTCATCATCCCTGTTACTTCCAGGACTCTCGGTGGTGGTCTACATGGCCATCATGATTAGCCTAACCAAATACTACAATCCAACCTTGGCTCAGTCTTCCTAAGGCCCTTCATTGGGTGTATTTTGGTAGTACTGTTCTTATTAGTTTAATAGCTGATACGACACCGAATGGTGGCAGCTCTATATGGCCTGCATGAATAGCCGCACCCAAAGCCAAAAAAAAGCCAAGCGGTTTTGCACTAACACCCATGGCTAACTCTGTTGTTTCAAGTTCTACTATTCTTAGCTCTTTCATCTCATCCCTGTTACTTCCAGGACTCTCTGTGGTGGTCTACATGGCCATCATGATTAGCCTAACCAAATACTACAATCCAACCTTGGCTCAGTCTTCCTAAGGCCCTTCATTGGGTGTATTTTGGTAGTACTGTTCTTATTAGTTTAATAGCTGATACGACACCGAATGGTGGCAGCTCTATATGGCCTGCATGAATAGCCGCACCCAAAGCCAAAAAAAAGCCAAGCGGTTTTGCACTAACACCCATGGCTAACTCTGTTGTTTCAAGTTCTACTATTCTTAGCTCTTTCATCTCATCCCTGTTACTTCCAGGACTCTCGGTGGTGGTCTACATGGCTATCATGATTAGCCTAACCAAATACTACAATCCAACCTTGGCTCAGTCTTCATAAGGCCCTTCATTGAGTGTATTTTGGTAGTACTGTTCTTATTAGTTTAATAGCTGATACGACACCGAATGGTGGCAGCTCTATATGGCCTGCATGAATAGCCGCACCCAAAGCCAAAAAAAAGCCAAGCGGTTTTGCACTAACACCCATCGCTAACTCTGTTGTTTCAAGTTCTACTATTCTTAGCTCTTTCATCTCATCCCTGTTACTTCCAGGACTCTCGGTGGTGGTCTACATGGCCATCATGATTACCCTCACCAAAATATAACAACAATACGTGCATGCAGGGAACCATGGTAAGCTTACTTCCTTTCGCAAAATCGAGTATAACAGTTGCAGGCAGAGTTTCTGACCCTGCATTATGGCTGCACCTCTCCCTTAAAGAGGCATGCGTTACAGAGTCTGTGGGCATGTATGCAAAGAGCTGGCCTGCCTAAAAAGAGGAGCAAGGCTGTATAGGTTGTTCTCCTTCAGCCGTTTTATACGCTGTCCCACGGCCACGACCCTCAACAACCACAACAGAATGAAACACCACATATGCCATCCTTTTGAACAACCGAGTACAGGTATGGCATTGATTTTAGTTACACGGCAAAATTTATTATGAACCGTGACATAGAAAACAAAAACATGATTGGACACCCAGTACAGTACAGGTCATTCTCCTTCTGCCTTTTTAGAATAGTGTTCCGGATCCCCAACAAAAACAACAGCATGAAAGAGGAGATATGTCATCCTTTTGAATAAAAGATTACAGTAAAGGCATTGATTTTAGAAACCCACAGATCATTATTTGCAACCGTGCAATAGAAAAAAACATTGATTAGACACCCGTTACACTTATTTATCCTCAGGCCTTTTTAATAAGAGGGTCCCGGAGCCTCAACCGAAACAACAGTATGAAAGAGGACATATGTCATCCTTTTGAATAATAGATTACAGGAAAGGCATTGATTTTACAATCCCAGAGATCATTTATATGACCCGGGAAATAGAAAAAAACATTGATTAGACACCCGTTACACTTATTTATCCTCAGGCCTTTTTAATTAGAGGGTCCCGGAGCCTCAACCAAAACAACAGCATGAAAGAGGAGATATGTCATCCTTTTGATAATAGATTACAGGACAGGCATTGATTTTAGAATCCCAGAGATCATTTATATGACCCGGGAAATAGAAAAAAACATTGATTAGACACCCGTTACACTTATTTATCCTCAGGCCTTTTTAATACGAGGGTCCCGGAGCCTCAACCGAAACAACAGCATGAAAGAGGAGATATGTCATCCTTTTGAATAATAGATTACAGGAAAGGCATTGATTTTAGAAACCCACAGATCATTATTTGCAACCGTGAAATAGAAAAAAACATTGATTAGACACCCGTTACACTTATTTATGCTCAGGCCTTTTTAATACGAGGGTCCCGGAGCCTCAACCGAAACAACAGCATGAAAGAGGAGATATGTCATCCTTTTGAATAAAAGATTACAGTAAAGGCATTGATTTTAGAAACCCACAGATCATTATTTGCAACCGTGAAATAGTAAAAAACATTGATTAGACACCCGTTACACTTATTTATCCTCAGGCCTTTTTAATACGAGGGTCCCGGAGCCTCAACCGAAACAACAGCATGAAAGAGGACATATGTCATCCTTTTGAATAATAGATTACAAGAAAGGCATTGATTTTAGAAACCCACAGATCATTATTTGCAACCGTGCAATAGAAAAAAACATTGATTAGACACCCGTTACACTTATTTATCCTCAGGCCTTTTTAATAAGAGGGTCACGGAGCCTCAACCGAAACAACAGTATGAAAGAGGACATATGTCATCCTTTTGAATAATAGATTACAGGAAAGGCATTGATTTTACAATCCCAGAGATCATTTATATGACCCGGGAAATAGAAAAAAACATTGATTAGACACCCGTTACACTTATTTATCCTCAGGCCTTTTTAATAAGAGGGTCCCGGAGCCTCAACCAAAACAACAGCATGAAAGAGGAGATATGTCATCCTTTTGAATAATAGATTACAGGAAAGGCATTGATTTTAGAATCCCAGAGATCATTTATATGACCCGGGAAATAGAAAAAAACATTGATTAGACACCCGTTACACTTATTTATCCTCAGGCCTTTTTAATACGAGGGTCCCGGAGCCTCAACCGAAACAACAGCATGAAAGAGGAGATATGTCATCCTTTTGAATAATAGATTACAGGAAAGGCATTGATTTTAGAAACCCACAGATCATTATTTGCAACCGTGAAATAGAAAAAAACATTGATTAGACACCCGTTACACTTATTTATGTTCAGGCCTTTTTAATACGAGGGTCCCGGAGCCTCAACCGAAACAACAGCATGAAAGAGGACATATGTCATCCTTTTTAATAATAGATTACAAGAAAGGCATTGATTTTAGAAACCCACAGATCATTATTTGCAACCGTGCAATAGAAAAAAACATTGATTAGACACCTGTTACACTTATTTATCCTCAGGCCTTTTTAATAAGAGGGTCCCGGAGCCTCAACCGAAACAACAGTATGAAAGAGGACATATGTCATCCTTTTGAATAATAGATTACAGGAAAGGCATTGATTTTACAATCCCAGAGATCATTTATATGACCCGGGAAATAGAAAAAAACATTGATTAGACACCCGTTACACTTATTTATCCTCAGGCCTTTTTAATAAGAGGGTCACGGAGCCTTAACCAAAACAACAGCATGAAAGAGGAGATATGTCATCCTTTTGAATAATAGATTACAGGAAAGGCATTGATTTTAGAATCCCATAGATCATTTATATGACCCGGGAAATAGAAAAAAACATTGATTAGACACCCGTTACACTTATTTATCCTCAGGCCTTTTTAATACGAGGGTCCCGGAGCCTCAACCGAAACAACAGCATGAAAGAGGACATATGTCATCCTTTTGAATAATAGATTACAGGAAAGGCATTGATTTTAGAAACACTGAGATAATTAGTTGCAACCGGGAAATAAAAAAAAACATTGAACAGACACCCAGTACACTTCATTATCCATAGGCCTTTTCAGCAGAGGCTCCAGGACCCTCAAAAAAAACAAGAGCAGGGAGCTGGGCATAGGAGTACAATGGAGTGTGACAATAATAATCTGAAAGTGAAGATTGCGTAGTTGTGGCATTTTAATTTTGTTATCATGGGAACTTAGTACTTGCAATGACCTTGCTCTGGTGAATCCATATTGCAAATGTGTTATTTAAGCCACAGTTTGTCTATTTTTTTGAATATCATCATTTGGTAAATGAAGCTCAACTTAAGGCTGGTGAGAACCGACCTTTCTTCTGGCTGTTTGCAAATGTTGTGGCTCTGGACAAACATGTGAATAAGGGGCCATCAGCCATATTCTGCACGTAACCCCTTTGATGATTGACGATAAACATGTGTCACCTGCAATCAGAGCCCGTTACTTCTGTCTAAATCATCTTCCTGGTATGGACAGGCCACTGTTTCCCACAGCAAGTCCGAATCTTGAACTACAAGATTGTCTTGAGTATGGTAGGAAACCAAAGTTTATTTAATTATGTACTATCACCACAAAAACTGAACTTCTTGAAGCAACGAAAATGCCAGCAATTTCATGTGCTTATGGATGACAAGGACGTCCTATCCTGTGGTGCACAGAGATGGAGAGGATTTTTGCCCTCCCTGTACACTACCCAGATGTCTCCAACATCACCAGAAACACAAGACAGCGACTCTTAGTCTTGGGAAGTTCCTGGAGTGTTCTGGTAGCCATCTCTTTGCGCCCCGAAAGGAATACTTTATCAGTGTTTTTGTATACATCCGACAACAGCTTCGGAGACTGTGGTGACGCACATGTTATTTACTGTTGTTCCAGCTGTGGCAATATCAATTGGCATTAAAAAGGTAAGATTTGGCTGGGCGGAGCCTATAGCTGTTGCGGTAGGACGTGTGTTTGAGGAGCTCCAGGTCTTACAATTTACTTAGGAGTTAGTTTTCAATCTTAATTTAATTTTCTTTTTGGGATTCATAGTCACACTTTATGGGGCTATCCAAGAGGAGCCTGGTAAAAGCACTAGTAGTCACCCCTTATATCAACAGGTACGGAGACCTGTTTTTTGCGTTTCCAATATTGCGCCGGACCCCAAACTAATCCTGAATGAAAAAAAAGGTAAGATTTGGACTAGTGACGCACATTTTATGCACGCTGTGGCAATTGCAATTTGCAATAAAAATAATCTGCTAACAACAACCACTACCTACGACCACACCTGACTCCTGAAGTCATGCTTCAGTTATTAACTCAAGTTAAATCAAAATTTTTTATTATTATTATGCTCAGCAGATTCAAAACATACCATTCTTCAATCTTCTAGTCATATCACACGACACGTCAAAATGCTGCATGGAAAATGGCAGTGTGCAAAGTCATAATCTTAGTGAACCTATAAGTGCATTACATTTTCTAAAATAAACAGAAATACAGAGAAAAAAAAAAAAAAAGGAAAGAGGACATATGGCATCCTTGTGACTAATAGATTACATTTAAGGCATTGATTTGAGAAACCCAGAGATAAATTGTTGCAACCGGGAAATCTAGTACACTTATTTATCCTTAGGCCTTATTAGCAGAGGCTCCAGGACCCTCAACAAAACCAGCAGTAGTAAAGAGGACATATGGCATCCTTTAGAAAAATAGATTTCTGGAAAGGCATTGATTTTAGAAACACAGAGATCATTAGTTGCAACCGTGAAATCTCAAAAAACTTGGATTATACACCAAGTACACTTATTTATCCTTAGGCCTTTTTAGCAGAGGCTCCAGGACCCTCCACAAAACCAGCAGCATGAAAGAGGACATATGGCATCCTTTAGAAAATTAGATTACATGAAAGGCATTGATTTTAGAAACACAGAGATCATTAGTTGCAACCGTGAAATCTAAAAAAACATAGATTATATACCCAGTACACTTCTTTATCCTTAGGCCTTTTTAGAAGAGTCTCCCGGAGCCTCAACAGAAACAACAGCATGAAAGAGGACATATGGCATCCTTGTGACTAATAGATTACATTTAAGGCATTGATTTGAGAAACCCAGAGATAAATTGTTGCAACCGGGAAATCTAAAAAAAAATGGATTAGACACCCAGTACACTTATTTATCCTTAGGCCTTATTAGCAGAGGCTCCAGGACCCTCAGCAAAACCAGCAGCAGGAAAGAGGACATATGGCATCCTTTAGAAAAATAGATTTCTGGAAAGGCATTGATTTTAGAAACACAGAGATCATTAGTTGCAACCGTGAAATCTCAAAAAACTTAGATTATACACCAAGTACACTTCTTTATCCTTAGGCCTTTTTAGCAGAGGCTCCAGGACCCTCCACAAAACCAGCAGCATGAAAGAAGACATATGGCATCCTTTAGAAAATTAGATTACATGAAAGGCATTGATTTTAGAAACACAGAGATCATTAGTTGCAACCGTGAAATGTAAAAAAAGATAGATTATACACTCCCGGAGCATCAACAGAAACAACAGCATGAAAGAGGACATATGGCATCCTTGTGACTAATAGATTACAGGAAAGGCATTGATTTTAGAAACCCGGGGATAATTTGTTCCAACCGTGAAATCTAAAAAAACATAGATTAGACACCCAGTACACTTCTTTATCCTTAGGCCTTTTTAGCAGAGGCTCCAGGACCCTCAACAAAACCAGCAGCAGGAAAGAGGACATATGGCATACTTTTGTAAATTAGATTACAGGAAAGGCATTGATTTTAGAAACACAGAGATCAGTTATATGACCCGGGAAATAGAAAAAAACATTGATTGGACACCCAGTACACTTCTTTATCCTTAGGCCTTTTTATAAGAGTGTCCCGGAGCCTCAACAGAAACAACAGCATGAAAGAGGACATATGGCATCCTTTTGAAAAATAGATTACAGGAAAGGCATTGATTTTAGAAACACAGAGAAAATTTGTTACAACCGGGAAATCTAAAAAAACATTGAATAGACACCCAGTACACTTATTTATCCTTAGGCCTTTTTAGCAGAGGCTCCAGGACACTCAAAAAAACAGCAGTAGGAAATAGGACATATGGCATCCTTTGTGAAAAAAAGATTATAGGAAAGGCATTGATTTTAGAAACCCGGGGATAATTTGTTGCAACCGTGAATTTGAATAAAAAAAATGATTGGATGGACACCCAGTACAATTCTTTCTCCTTAGGCCTTTTTATAAGAGGGTCCAGGACCCTCAAACAAAACACCAGCAGGAAAGAGGACATATGGCATCCTTTTGAACAATAGAGTACAGGAAAGGCATTGATTTTAGAAACCCAGAGATAATTTTTTGCAAATGGAAATTTGAATAAAAAAAATGATTCGATGGACACCCAGTGCACTTCTTTCTCCTTACTTAGGCCTTTTTATAAGAGGGTCCTGGACCCTCAAAAAAAACACCAGCAGGAAAGAGGACGTATGGCATCCTTTTGAACAATAGAGTACAGGTACAGCATTGATTTTACAAAACCAGAGATCATTTAGGTCAATTGTTAAATAGAAAAAAAAATGAGTGGACACCCAGTACACCTCTTTCTCCTTAGGCCTTTTTATAAGAGGGAGAGAGGGCGCCAAATAGCGTGATATTGTTTCAGAAAGAGATGATACAAAAAACAGAGAGGTAATGTGCTTACCAATGACTGTGGTACTGTGCTATGACCAGTACTATCTCGCCTGCTAGCACTTTAATCAGTGGCTAGTACACTGTTGGATAAGATCCTTCCCGGGGCTTTTCCTCGGTTCAGCAACTTCACTGTATTGCTCAATTAGGTTTCGATTCAAGAGAGATACACAACTTCCAAAGTTTAAAAGAATTTAAAAGGCTTTATTATAACGCGTTTCTCGACCACCAAGGGTCGTTTCTTCAGATATCAAAGCGAATAAAAAATGTTACAAATTTAGACATTTTATACACATTTGTATGATTAAAAGGAAGTTGTCACAAAAGTTGCAGACCAATGAGAGACATTACAAGATTCAACTGAAAAGCCGGAAAAAAGGGCTTGACAGGTGTTACAATTAGTGTGAGTCTGAGCAGCATTAGATGGTCATGATTGTTTTGAAATTAGAACAGCTGTAGACTTCAAATAGAAAAAAGTCTTGGATTTACCAACATAGCATATTTAAAAAGAAAAAAGTATAACCACAATTTAAACGCTTCAGTTTAAAATAATTAAAGTGGACATGCATTATTTTTGAAAAATTGTACACAAAAAAATTGTACACAATATATATAAAAAATGAAGACCATTGTGTAATAAATTATGAATAATGGTCAGCCTAAATGCTGTGTTGTGTGTTAAAGGGACATTTACTGTGTTGCATATTAAAGGGACATTCGTAACAAAAAATGCAAAAGATGTATATCAGAACTTTGTTGACTTGGGTTCAGAATTATAATATTGAATACAAACTTGAATACAGACTTGTATGTGAATAATGTGAATGTATGATGCATATAACTAAAATCTATGTGTTGATAAATGCGAGGAAGAAGTTAACAAAGTAACCTATAGGCATCTTTCGATAAATGTTAACAAAGTAACCCATAGATGTCTTTTATTAAATGCTATTTGTTGTTATGCATGATGCCTAAAACCTGTATAATTTCTAAGCTGACAATTGTGGAAAGACCTATGATATATTCTTGAGTGTCATATCCTTTTAAAATTTGTTGAGTATATGACATATACTCAACAAATTTTAAAAGGATATGACACTCAAGAATATATCATAGGTCTTTCCACAATTGTCAGCTTAGAAATTATTATTATCGAAAGATGCCTATAGGTTACTTTGTTAACTTCTTCCTCGCATTTATCAACACATAGATTTTAGTTATATGCATCATACATTCACATTATTCACATACAAGTCTGTATTCAAGTTTGTATTCAATATTATAATTCTGAACCCAAGTCAACAAAGTTCTGATATACATCTTTTGTATTTTTTGTTACGAATGTCCCTTTAATATGCAACACAGTAAATGTCCCTTTAACACACAACACAGCATTTAGGCTGACCATTATTCATAATTTATTACACAATGGTCTTCATTTTTTATATATATTGTGTACAATTTTTTTGTGTACAATTTTTCAAAAATAATGCATGTCCACTTTAATTATTTTAAACTGAAGCGTTTAAATTGTGGTTATACTTTTTTCTTTTTAAATATGCTATGTTGGTAAATCCAAGACTTTTTTCTATTTGAAGTCTACAGCTGTTCTAATTTCAAAACAATCATGACCATCTAATGCTGCTCAGACTCACACTAATTGTAACACCTGTCAAGCCCTTTTTTCCGGCTTTTCAGTTGAATCTTGTAATGTCTCTCATTGGTCTGCAACTTTTGTGACAACTTCCTTTTAATCATACAAATGTGTATAAAATGTCTAAATTTGTAACATTTTTTATTCGCTTTGATATCTGAAGAAACGACCCTTGGTGGTCGAGAAACGCGTTATAATAAAGCCTTTTAAATTCTTTTAAACTTTGGAAGTTGTGTATCTCTCTTGAATCGAAACCTAATTGAGCAATACAGTGAAGTTGCTGAACCGAGGAAAAGCCCCGGGAAGGATCTTATCCAACAGTGTACTAGCCACTGATTAAAGTGCTAGCAGGCGAGATAGTACTGGTCATAGCACAGTACCACAGTCATTGGTAAGCACATTACCTCTCTGTTTTTTGTATCATCTCTTTCTGAAACAATATCACGCTATTTGGCGCCCTCTCCATCTCTCTCTCTAAAAACAGTTTCAGCCCTGCTCTCTGGGAACAAGAGGAGCTGCCTGCACAGAAACACAGAGGAACACCGTACACATACGGACTGTCATTATAACTTTTTCCTGAGCCGTCGGCCGAGTAAGAACACTCGACAAAGACGGAGTAACTATTTGTGGGAACATTATATGTTTTGGGATCACAGATCAATTCGTATTGCTTATTCTATTTGTTCTGAATAGCGCGCCTTCTCATCTCCCTGTGAGATACCATACTTTTTATAAGAGGGTCCTGGACCCTCAAAAAAAACACCAGCAGGAAAGAGGACGTATGGCATCCTTTTGAACAATAGAGTACAGGTACAGCATTGATTTTACAAAACCAGAGATCATTTTGGTCAATTGTTAAATAGAAAAAAAAAAATGAGTGGACACCCAGTACACCTCTTTCTCCTTAGGCCTTTTTATAAGAGGGCCCTGGACCCTCAAAAAAACACCAGCAGGAAAGAGGACGTATGGCATCCTTTTGAACAATAGAGTACAGGTACAGCATTGATTTTACAAAACCAGAGATCATTTTGGTCAATTGTTAAATAGAAAAAAAAATGAGTGGACACCCAGTACACCTCTTTCTCCTTAGGCCTTTCTATAAGAGGGTCATGGACCCTCAAAAAAAACACCAGCAGAAAAGAGGACGTATGGCATCCTTTTGAACAATAGAGTACAGGTACAGCATTCATTTTACAAACCCAGAGATAATTTTGGTCAAATGTGAAATAGAAAAAAAAAATGAGTGGACACCCAGTACACCTCTTTCTCCTTAGGCATTTTTATAAGAGGGTCCAGGACCCTCAAACAAAATACCAGCAGAAAAGAGAACATATGGCATACTTTGGAACAATAGAGTACTGGCACGGCATTGATTTGTGAAACCCACAGATAATTGTTTGTAAAAGTGAAATAGCCCCAAAAACCATGCTTGGACTCCCACTCCAGGTCGTTCTCCTTCAGCTTTTTTATAAGAGGGTCCAGCACCCTCAACAGAAACAACTGCAGAAAACACCACCACATATGCCATCCTTTTGCACAAGCGAGTACAGGTATGGCATCCATTTTAGAAACCCAGAGATAATTGAGAGGAACCAGGAACATTTTTCTAAAAACTGGATGGGGCACCCATTACAGGTCGTTCTCCTTCAGCCTTTTTATATCATGGGCCACGACCCGCAACAGGCACAACAGCATGAAACACCACATATGCCACCCTTTTGCACAATAGAGTACAGGTATGGCATAGTTGGAACACGGAGATAATTTAGAGCAACCAAGAGACGGATAAAGATGCTTGGTCGGTCCTACTCTTTCAAATTTGTGGCATTTTGCGTTCAATTTAATGGTCCACCAGATATGAGTGGTGTGTTAAGTTGTACAATTCGTAACAGTTTAATCACTAGTGTTATGTGCCTTATTTTTTTTATTTGAGTTTTGTACCCACAGAGCTGCAGCAGAGGCCAGAAAAATTCGGAATGTACAAATGACTGAAAAATTGGGGTATTGTTGTAGCAACTGCTGTAGCAGCGGCCAGAAAAATCGATGTTTGTAAAACATTTATAAAGTGCCCTAAAAGCTTGTGGCTTGAACACTACTTGTTGGCGGATAAGTCAAGCAAGTCCTCCGGCTTTATAACAAAAAAAAAAAGGCCAGCCTGTGTACCAGTTGTAGCCCAAGCCAGCTCATCTCATCATCAGGACTTTTTTATTCAAATGTATCGCCCAATGTCAGTCCCTTCGGGATCCAGCCCTCATTCATTTTTATAAAAGTGAGATAGTCAAGGCTTTTTTGACCTAGGCGACTTCTCTTCTCAGTGACAAAACCTCCTGCTGCACTAAAAGTCCTTTCGGACAGGACACTTGAAGCGGGGCAGGCCAGAAGTTCCATTGCAAATTGGGATAGCTCAGGCCACAAGTCCAGCCTGCACACCCAGTAGCCAAGGGGTCCATCACTCCTGAGAGTATCGAGATCCGCAGTTAAAGCTAGGTAGTCTGCTACCTGTCGGTTGAGTTTTTCTCTAAGGCTGGATCCCAAAAGGCTCTGATGGTGCATGGGAGTTAAAAAGGTACGCATGTCCTCCATCAACAAGATGTCAGGAAAGCGCCCGGTCCTTGCCGCCGTGGTCGTGGGAGGAGGAGGATTAATTTAATCTCTTCCCCTGTTACATTCCCGTGGTGCTGTGACATCACCCTTATACGCTGTGTAAAGCATAGTTTTTAATTTATTCTTAAAATGCTCCATCCTTTCCGACTTGCGGGAATTTGGTAACATTTCAGGCACTTTATGCTTATACCGGGGGTCGAGGAGCGTGGACACCCAGTACAGGTCGTTCTCCTTCAGCTTTTTTATACGAGGGTCCCTCAACAGGCATGACAGCATGAAAGAACCCATTTGAACAAGGTTGGATGCTGAGCTAATCATGTCGCGTTCCTCCTCCTCACTGATCTCACTGATGGTATCTTCTTCCCCCCAGCCACGTACAACACCACGGGTACCAGAGAGGTGACAACAACGAGCACCCTGGGATGACTGTTGTGCTCGGTCTTCCTCCTCCTCATCCTCCTCAAAGCCACATTCCTCCTCTGACTCCTCTTCCTCACAATCCTCTTCCTGCGTTGCCGCAGGTCCAGCAAGCAATGCTGATTCGGCTGTTTGCGGGGGTGATGGACACCACAACTCTCCCGCTTCCTCTTCACGCTCATCTACTGCCTGATCCAGCACTCTTCGCAGGGCACGCTCCAGGAAGAAAACAAATGGTATGATGTCGCTGATGGTGCCTTCGGTGCGACTGACAAGGTTTGTCACCTCCTCAAAAGGACGCATGAGCCTACAGGCATTGCGCATGAGCATCCAGTAATTTGGAAAAAATATCCCCAGCTCCCCAGAGGCTGGCCTAGCACCCCGGTCATACAAATACTCATTAACAGCTTTTTCTTGTTGGAGCAGGCGGTCAAACATTAGGAGTGTTGAATTCCACCGTGTCGGGCTGTCGCAAATCAAGCGCCTCACTGGCAGGTTTTTTCGACGCTGGATATCGGACAAGTGCGCCATGGCCGTGTAGGAACGCCTGAAATGGCCACACACCTTCCTGGCCTGCTTCAGGACGTCCTGTAAGCCTGGGTACTTATGGACAAATCGTTGTACAATTAAATTACACACATGTGCCATGCACGGCACATGTGTCAAATTGCCCAATTTCAATGCCACCACCAAATTACTTCCATTGTCAGAAACAACCTTTCCAATCTCCAGTTGGTGCAGAGTCAGCCACTGATCCACCTGTGCGTTCAGGGCGGTCAGGAGTGCTGGTGCTGTGTGACTCTCCGCTTTCAGGCAAGTCAACCCCAAGACGGTGTGACACTGCCGTACCCGGGATGTAGCATAGTACCTGGGGAGCTGGGGGGGTGCCATAGATGTGGAGCAAGATGCAGAAGTTGAAGAGGACTCAGCCGAGGAAGAGGTTATGGAAGAGGATGGAGTAGGAGGAGTAGAGGAGGTAGCAGCAGGCCTGCCTGCAAGTCGTGGCGGTGTCACCAACTCTTCTGCAGAGCCACGCATTCCATGCTTGTCAGAAGTCAGCAGGTTTACCCAATGCGCAGTGTAGGTGATATACCTGCCCTGACCATGCTTTGCAGACCAGCTATCCGTGGTCATATGGACCCTTGCCCCAACGCTGTGTGCCAGACATGCCATAACTTCCTTTCTCACAACAGACTACAGGTTTGGGATTGCCTTTTGTGAAAAGAAATTTCTGCCAGGTACCTTCCACTGCGGTGTCCCAATAGATACAAATTTTTTGAAAGCATCAGACTCCACCAGCTTGTATGGTAAAAGCTGGCGGGCTAAGAGTTCAGACAAGCCAGCTGTCAGACGCCGGGCAAGGGGGTGACTTTGAGAAATTGGCTTCTTACGCTCAAACATGTCCTTGCAGACACCTGACTGTGGGCAGATGACCAGGAACTGCTACGTAAGAGAGACTGAGTGGAGGATGGTTGAGAGGGGGCAAGGAGGACAGCACTGGTTGACGTGGCTGAAGATGCTGGAGCAGGAGGAGGAGGGCGGCTTTCACTTTGTGTGCTGCTTCTACTCATGTGTTCTTCCCATCGGCCTTTGTGATGGGAGACCATGTGCCTTCGCAAAGCAGTTGTACCTAGGTGGCTGTTGGACTTCCCACGACTCAGTTTCTTTTGGCACAGGTTGCAAATGGCATCGCTGTTGTCAGAGGCAGACACACAAAAAAAATGCCACACTGCTGAGCTCTGCGATGACGGCATTCTGGTGGTGGCAACAGCATGCCTTGATGGGCGTCGGCGTGCTGTCTGGCTGACCCCTGGTGACGATGCATGCTGTCTGACTGTGCCACTAGCTCCTTGAGACGACCTCCCCGTGCTTCCAAATTGTCTCCTCCTCCTCCTCCTCTCTGTCTCCCCATCTGAACTTTCCCCCTCTTCTTCTTCTCTTCTAGCAGGCACCCACGTGACATCCACCGACACATCATCATCAACCGCTTCACTTGTATCTGAAACATCAAGAAAGGAAGCAGCAGCGGGTACAACATCATCATCATAACACCGTACCTCCATGTCGGTAATGCTGCCTGACTGAGACTGATCACTATTATCTACATCCTCTGTCAATGATGGTTGCGCATCACTCATTTCTTCCAAATGATGTGTCAATAACTCATGTGACAGATCAAGTGAAGCGGCTGTGGTGCTAGTGTTGGTGATGGCGACAGGCGGCGGAGTGGCACTGGTCACTTGAGACCTGCCCAAAGCACAGCTGGACTTAGATGGTGCGTCAAGGTTAGGAGGACTAGCAGCGGAAGCTGAAGAAGATTGTGTGTCCTGTGTTAGCCATTCAACTAGGTCCTCCTCAGAAGTTTTTGCGTCCCCCCTGGCACCCGGCGTCTGAACAATATGCATATTTGTAGGGTCTAAAGGAATCACAGCACCACGACCACGGAACCTGCGGGGTGGCCTGCCTCTGCCTGTCATTTTTTTTTAAATGGACACTAACAATACTATTACACCAATTGAGTGGTGGCACTGTGAAAGTGGGCACAGTATACGCTGTGAGACTGACAACAACAAAAAAGACAGATGTTTTAAAAATCACAAATTGTTAATTTTTTAAAATATTACAACTTACAAGTACGGTGGCAACAAATATGATTGTTTGGCACTATTTGGCAAATGGGCCTGTCTGGCACACACGCTGGGAGAAAGGAAACTGCAATTCAATGGCACTAGGAGACTGAAGAATCACAGTCAAAACAGTTATGATTAACAAAAATTCCAATCCTGTTACAATAAATATGAGTGGTGGCACTAATTGGCTAGTTGGGACTGGCACACAGGCAGGCAGGAGGAAAATGCAATTCAAGGGCACTAGTAGACTGCAGATTGACAGTCAAAACAGTGATGATTGACAAATTTTGCAATACTGTTAAAAGAAATATGATTGCTGGCACTAATTGGATAGTTGGGCCTGGCACACAGGCTGGCAGGCAGTAGAAAAGTGCAATTCAATGTCACAAGCAAACTGAGGATTAAGATCAACAATCAATTTTTTTAAATTTTAATTAGTAACTATACTGTGACAACAATTATGATTGGTGTAAATAGTTGGCAAGACGGCCTGGCACAAAAGGCTGGCAGGCAGGAGGTAGATGCAATTCAAGGACACTAGGAGACTGATTACTGACAGTCAAAACAGTGATGATTGACAATTTTTGCAATACTGTTAAAAGAAATATGATTGCTGGCAACAATTGGCTAGGTGGGCCTGGCTCACAACAGGCTGCAAGGCAGCAGGAAAGTGCTATTCAATGGCAACAGCAAACTGAGGATTCACAACAACTATTACCAACAATTTTAATTTTTAATTATTAAGAATACTGTCACAACAACTATGATTGGTGTAAATATTTTTCAAGTAGGCCTGGCACACAGGCTTGGAAGGCAGTAGAAAAGTGCAATTCTAGGGCACGAGCAAACTGAGGATTAAGATCATCGACAATCAAGAATTTTTAAATTGAAATTAGTAACTATACTGTGACCAAAAATTATGATTGTTGTAAATAGTTGGCAAGACGGCCTGGCACAAAAGGATGGCAGGCAGGAGGTAGATGCAATTCAAGGACACTAGGAGACTGATTACTGACAGTCAAAACAGTGATGATTGACAATTTTTGCAATACTGTTAAAAGAAATATGATTGCTGGCAACAAATGGCTAGGTGGGCCTGGCTCACAGCAGGCTGCAAGGCAGGAGGAAAGTGCTATTCAATGGCACCAGCAAACTGAGGATTCACAACAACTATTACCAAAAAATTTAATTTTTAATTATTAGAATACTGTCACAACAAATATGATTGGTGTAAATATTTTTTAAGTAGGCCTGGCACACAGGCTTGGAAGGCTGTAGAAAAGTGCAATTCTAGGGCACAAGCAAACTGAGGATTAAGATCATCAACAATCAAGATTTTTTAATTTTAATTAGTAACTATACTGTGACAACAATTATGATTGGTGTAAATAGTTGGCAAGACGGCCTGGCACAAAAGGCTGGCAGGCAGGAGGTAGATGCAATTCAAGGACACTAGGAGACTGATTACTGACAGTCAAAACAGTGATGATTGACAATTTTTGCAATACTGTTAAAAGAAATATGATTGCTGGCAACAATTGGCTAGGTGGGCCTGGCTCACAACAGGCTGCAAGGCAGCAGGAAAGTGCTATTCAATGGCACCAGCAAACTGAGGATTCTCAACAACTATTACCAACAATTTTAATTTTTAATTATTAAGAATACTGTCACAACAACTATGATTGGTGTAAATATTTTTCAAGTAGGCCTGGCACACAGGCTTGGAAGGCAGTAGAAAAGTGCAATTCTAGGGCACGAGCAAACTGAGGATTAAGATCATCGACAATCAAGAATTTTTAAATTGAAATTAGTAACTATACTGTGACCAAAAATTATGATTGTTGTAAATAGTTGGCAAGACGGCCTGGCACAAAAGGATGGCAGGCAGGAGGTAGATGCAATTCAAGGACACTAGGAGACTGATTACTGACAGTCAAAACAGTGATGATTGACAATTTTTGCAATACTGTTAAAAGAAATATGATTGCTGGCAACAAATGGCTAGGTGGGCCTGGCTCACAGCAGGCTGCAAGGCAGGAGGAAAGTGCTATTTAATGGCACCAGCAAACCGAGGATTCACAACAACTATTACCAAAAAATTTAATTTTTAATTATTAGAATACTGTCACAACAAATATGATTGGTGTAAATATTTTTTAAGTAGGCCTGGCACACAGGCTTGGAAGGCTGTAGAAAAGTGCAATTCTAGGGCACAAGCAAACTGAGGATTAAGATCATCAACAATCAAGATTTTTTAATTTTAATTAGTAACTATACTGTGACAAAAAAATTAGGATTGGTGTAAATAGTTGGCAAGACGGCCTGGCACAAAAGGCTGGCAGGCAGGAGGTAGATGAAATTCAAGGACACTAGGAGACTGATTAATGACAGTCTAAACAGTGATGATTGACAATTTTTGCAATACTGTTAACAGAAATATGATTGCTGACAACAATTGGCTAGGTGGGCCTGGCTCAAAGCAGGCTGCAAGGCAGGAGGAAAGTGCTATTCAATGGCACCAGCAAACTGAGGATTCACACCAACTATTGCCAAAAATTTTAATTTTTAGTTATTAGAATACTGTCACAACAAATATGATTGGTGTAAATATTTTTTAAGTAGGCCTGGCACACAGGCTTGGAAGGCTGTAGAAAAGTGCAATTCTAGGGCACGAGCAAACTGAGGATTAAGATTATGAACAATCAAGATTTTTTTAATTTTAATTAGTAACTATACTGTGACAAAAAATTAGGATTGGTGTAAATAGTTGGCAAGACGGCGTGGCACAAAAGGCTGGCAGGCAGGAGGTAGATGCAATTCAAGGACACTAGGAGATTGATTACTGACAGTCTAAACAGTGATGATTGACAATTTTTGCAATACTGTTAACAGAAATATGATTGCTGACAACAATTGGCTAGGTGGGCCTGGCTCACAGCAGGCTGCAAGGCAGGAGAAAAGTGCTATTCAATGGCACCAGCAAACTGAGGATTCACACCAACTATTACCAAAAATTTTAATTTTTAATTATTAGAATACTGTCACAACAAATATGATTGGTGTAAATATTTTTCAAGTAGGCCTGGCACACAGTCTTGCAAGGAAGTAAAAAAGTACAATTCTAGGGCACGAGCAAACTGAGGATTAAGATCATCAACAATCAAGAATTTTTTAATTTTAATTTGTAACTATACTGTGACAACAATTATGATTGGTGTAAATAGTTGGCAAGACGGCCTGGCACAAAAGGCTGGCAGGCAGGAGGTAAATGCAATTCAAGGACACTAGGAGACTGATTACTGACAGTCAAAACAGTGATGATTGACAATTTTTGCAATACTGTTAACAGAAATATGATTGCTGGCAACAACTGGCTAGGTGGGCCTGGCTCACAGCAGGCTGCAAGGCAGGAGGAAAGTGCTATTCAATGGCACCAGCAAACTGAGGATTCACAACAACTATTACCAAAATTTTTAATTTTTAATTATTAGAATACTGTCACAACAAATATGATTGGTGTAAATATTTTTCAAGTAGGCCTGGCACACAGTCTTGCAAGGAAGTAAAAAAGTGCAATTCTAGGGCACGAGCAAACTGAGGATTAAGATCATCAACAATCAAGAATTTTTTAATTTTAATTAGTAACTGTACTGTGACAAAAAATTAGGATTGGTGTAAATAGTTGGCAAGACGGCCTGGCACAAAAGGCTGGCAGGCAGGAGGTAAATGCAATTCAAGGACACTAGGAGACTGATTACTGACAGTCAAAACAGTGATGATTGACAATTTTTGCAATACTGTTAACAGAAATATGATTGCTGGCAACAACTGGCTAGGTGGGCCTGGCTCACAGCAGGCTGCAAGGCAGGAGGAAAGTGCTATTCAATGGCACCAGCAAACTGAGGATTCACAACAACTATTACCAAAAAATTTAATTTTTAATTATTTGAATACTGTCACAACAAATATGATTGGTGTAAATATTTTTCAAGTAGGCCTGGCACACAGGCTTGGAAGGCTGTAGAAAAGTGCAATTCTAGGGCACGAGCAAACTGAGGATTAAGATCATCAACAATCAAGATTTTTTTAATTTTAATTAGTAACTATACTGTGACAAAAAATTAGGATTGGTGTAAATAGTTGGCAAGACGGCCTGGCACAAAAGGCTGGCAGGCAGGAGGTAGATGCAATTCAAGGACACTAGGAGACTGATTACTGACAGTCTAAACAGTGATGATTGACAATTTTTGCAATACTGTTAACAGAAATATAATTGCTGACAACAATTGGCTAGGTGGGCCTGGCTCACAGCAGGCTGCAAGGCAGGAGGAAAGTGCTATTCAATGGCACCAGCAAACTGAGGATTCACAACAACTATTACCAAAATTTTTAATTTTTAATTATTAGAATACTGTCACAACAAATATGATTGGTGTAAATATTTTTCAAGTAGGCCTGGCACACAGTCTTGCAAGGAAGTAAAAAAGTGCAATTCTAGGGCACGAGCAAACTGAGGATTAAGATCATCAACAATCAAGAATTTTTTAATTTTAATTAGTAACTGTACTGTGACAAAAAATTAGGATTGGTGTAAATAGTTGGCAAGACGGCCTGGCACAAAAGGCTGGCAGGCAGGAGGTAAATGCAATTCAAGGACACTAGGAGACTGATTACTGACAGTCAAAACAGTGATGATTGACAATTTTTGCAATACTGTTAAAAGAAATATGATTGCTGGCAATAATTGGCTAGGTGGGCTGGGCACACAGCAGGCTGCAAGGCAGGAGGAAAGTGCTATTCACTGGCACCAGCAAACTGAGGATTCACAACAACTATTACCAACAATTTTAATTTTTAATTATTAAGAATACTGTCACAACAACTATGATTGGTGTAAATATTTTTCAAGTAGGCCTGGCACACAGGCTTGGAAGGCAGTAGAAAAGTGCAATTCTAGGGCACGAGCAAACTGAGGATTAAGATCAACACTAAATTTTTTTTAATTTAAATTACTAACTATACTGTCTGTGACAACAATTATGATTGGTGTAAATAGTTGGCTAGACGGCCTGGCACAAAAGGCTGGCAGTGGCAGGCAGGAGGTAAATGAAATTCAATGGCACTAGGAGACTGAATATTTGCAGTCCAAAAAATTATGATTTTTTTTTTTAATTACTGTTACAAGAATTGTGATTGGTGCCACTAATTGGCTACTTGGGCCTGGCAGACAGGCTGGCAGATATGAGTCGTGGATGGTAGGTAGGGAAGCAATTTAACACAGTATGCTGTGTAAGTGACAAAAACACAGGACTGATAGAAAATTAAGTTAGATTACACTAGCAAAATATTTTAAAATTTTAGATTTTAATATTAAAATTATGTTAAGAAGTGCAATGCACATATGACTCTATGAGTGGTTGCACTGGCTGGCTGTTACGTAGGGCAGCAATTATAACAACAGTATGCTGTGTAAGTCAGATAGACAGTTAGACACAGGCCTGATAGAAAATACAATTAGATTACACTAGCATAATGATTTAAAGACTTTTTGTTGTAAATTTTAAGAAAAAGGTTAAGCACATACATATGAGTCGTGGCTGATAGCCTTGGAAGGGCAGCTATTAAAAACAGTAGGCTCTGTAAGTCGGATACACACACGCCTGATAGAAAATACTATTAGATTACACTAGAAAAATGATTGGAATTATTTTTTGGCGGGGGAAATTAAAAAAAGGTTAAACACATATGAGTCGTGGCTCATAGACTAGGGAGGGCAGCAAGTAAACACAGGCCTCTCTATGTCAGCAAAACACACAGGCCTGATAGAAAATTAGATTTGATTACACTAGCAAACAAATTTAAACTTTTTTTTTTTATATTAAAATTAAGGTGAAGAAGAATAGATATGAGTGCTGGGTGGCTGCCTGGTACAGACCAATTAACCAAAAGACTGAAAAAAAAGAGGTATATTAATGCTGAGTGAGCATGACAGACACAGGCATGATAGTAAATGTAATTAGATTACACTAGCAAAATATTTTTTTTTTTTTTTTTTTTTTAATTTAAAATAATGTTATAAACGGATATTAACACTGGTGGCTGCTGGCTGGCACAGAGCAATGAACCAGAGTATATGCTGTGTGACACTGGCCTGATAGAAAATGAAAAAAAATTACACTAGAAAAATAATTAAATTTTTGGGTTAGTTAAATTTAAACTAATGTTGTTAGGGAGATATCAGTGGTGGCAGTAGTCACAGCATATGCTGTGAGCCTTAAACACACAGATGAAAGCCAGGCAAATGCTAATAAAAAAAAACGAAAAAAAAAAACGGCACGAAATATAGCCCTAAAAAGGGCTTTTTGGGGTGCTGTGCTTGCAGCAGAGATGAGTGGAGTCCTTCTGGACACTAAATACACTAGCCTAGCTATGTTTTTCCTATTAATGTCAGGAGCAAAAACACAACACGTCCTCTCATTAAGAAAGCAAGGTCGTTATGAGTCTAAAATGGCGGATTCCGAGTAGCTGGGAGTGTCTGTGAGGGAGTGTCTGATGTTGATTGGCTCTAATGTGTCAGGCGGCTGTGACATAAAGGGTCAAAGTTTCCACAATGATGACACATAGGGGCGGATCGAACATCGCCATGTGTTCGCCCACAAACGCGAACGCGAAAAAGCTATGTTCGCTGTGAACCATTCGCGGGCGAACAGTTCGGGACATCACTATTAACATCTACCGACAAAATAAACATCCATGAATCACAAAACAAATATTACACAAAGTACACTTACACTCATACAAACACTACACTATATCTATTTTTCATATTTAATATTTTTTCATCAAAATAGAAAGGATCAAAGTTGCGAGATCTCGGGTGTTAGAACAAAAAACAACACAAATCCATTTTGCCATTGACTTACATTGACAGACGGGAAAAGACACTCATATAGCTACATCTAACTAATAATATTATCACAAACATACACTCATCGATGCATGCAAACAATATACACCACATTACATACACAAAGAAGAATTTGATTACGAAATAAACACGATTTAGCTACTTTTTCACACAAGACCATGACGTCACTCACTTACGCTCAAAACCAGTCTTGGATTTTATTTACACATACAGTTTGAGCCTCCATTGACTTCTATGGGGAAGACGTGCTCGTGCATGCGACAGACAGATTTCCCTAACGCATGCAAAAAGCGTAGACAAAAAAACTCTAAATACCAGGGCTAGAATACGGAAAATAACTCATGTTTTTCTGCGTTAGCCCCGCTATGACAAATAGATCAAGAAATGGCTATTTCCCTATGGACTTATGGCTTTTACTTATGGGAAATTCACAACAACATTAAATTGTTTGATACTTTTACATTACATCAACTACAAATCAACATCACTAGTAACAAACATTTTCAACAATTACATGAGATTTAAACGGACAGAAAAATAATTGGAACATTTCAGGATTCACAAACAGTAGACAATGGGAAACACCTCTCATTTACCTTTATTATTGCATTTCATTTATTCAACTCATATGCTTGCAGCAACAGCATATCTACATAGGCTTAACACAAGATCAGTCATGGATGCACATACATTACTTTTATCATTCACTCATACATGTGCATTCAAATGATGGGGGAAAAACACATTACATTCTCTCTAGGAATCACGAAACAGAAAATAGGAATTTTACTGTACCTTTAACATCATGATTCGATCACAATATACCATTAGGAATTACGTACAATAAGAACATCATTACAACAGATTACAGATGTCACTTTATGGGAAGGAACAACAATGCCAGACCGCTATATAGAAGTCAGCATATGTGGGACACAATCACAATATATACGTATATGTACATAACACGCATCACCCATCACGCAACCACAAAGCACACATTTATATTTTAATCAGCACACAATAACAATGTAGTCAAATACAACAACACAATGAGGATTTCAGAACTACACAGGCAGGTTAATAATATGATAACGTCATTAGAAGATTCAACCATACACATTACAGATTTACTACTGTACCGCCCCTTTCAGAACTTTAGCACTCAATACTATAATACAACATATACGTAAACAACAGTTTGGAACATTATTATGGCGAGTTTAATGGGACGCGTAATAAATATTGTCAGCTCGAAAATCACTTATATATACAATACTACAGATGGCAGCCGGAAGATCGTGATTATTATTGCGATTTTAAAGGGACGCGTACAATATTGACATCTCGCAAATCACTTATATATACAATACTACAGATGGCAGCCGGAAGATCGTCATTATTATTGCGAATTTAATGGGACGCGTACAATATTGACATCTCGCAAATCACTTATATATACAATACTACAGATGACAGCCGGAAGTTCTGAATTAGTAGTGCGATTTTAATGGGACCCGTACAATATTGACATCTCGCAAATCACTTATATATACAATACTACAGATGGCAGCCGGAAGTTCAGAATTATTAGTGCGATTTTAAAGGGACGCGTACAATATTGATATCTCGCAAATCACTTATATATACAATACTACAGATGGCAGCTGTTACTTTATCGTTTACAAACAATATTGCAGCAACATTGATCAATCACATTCTATGCCATTATACACAAGTATGCACTTTCATTCATGTTAGTGTGTACGTGTGCTTTTTACTATAAGATCGCGTTTAATAAATATTTATTACGCATATGAACAAACATTACGAAGATGCACTGTATGTGTTACATTTTACACTTTCACATTGCGATTCATTGGTGGAAAACAACATTTCATCAAACACCTAAGTAAACCGCCCACTTTGAAAGCATTCGCGCCACTCACATACAAACAAGTGAATACAATTAGCAATCATTACAAACTCACTACCATTGGACTAATTGCACTATAAATCGCTCAAACAACATGGCCAAAGCGTCCATGGTTATCGACATTGTATCAATTCGCTTCTGTGTTTTTGCATACCTTGTTACTCCTTGTGTTGTGTTTGCTCTGCTGTTTGGCTTCGTGCTGCTAAGCTTGGCAAATATGGATGAAGATGATCTGGTAGACGCTGCTGGTGGTGCTGTTGCCCGAGTAGCGGTTGATAGAATCAGGCAGCCTTGGCGGCTCCGAGTGAGACAAAGGACTCGTCTGGTTAGAGGTCCTCTTGTCTACAGGGTAAGACCCACCTTGGAAAACATGAGTGACTTCGAGGTTTATGACAAGTATAGGCTCAATCGCGAACAGCTCATTGGCCTTTATGATGTTCTTAGACCTCATCTGGAGCCACGTATATGAATAAGGACTGCTGTCCCTGGCATCACTAAGATGCTAAGTTGTATATACGTCCTGGCCTCCGGGAGTTTTCAATCAGGAGAGATGTACATGCATGGCCTGTCTCAAGGTACATTCTCTGGGGTGTTTGATAACTTTCTGGACGCCATGGTACGTATCAGTAAGCGTTACATAGGATTCCCTCAGAATGATGGTGATTGGAGGCGCCTGAAGAGGGAATTCTTTGCTATTGCTGAATTGACCAATGTCTTGGGAGCAATAGATTGCATCCACATTGCGCTGCATGCTCCAGCTGATGACTTGCCCTTCCGAAATCGCAAACATTTCCATAGCCTCAACGTGCAGTATGTTTGTGACGCACGTATGAGGATTATGCAAGTGTGTGCGAATTTCGGCGGGGCTTGTCATGATGCCCGCATCCTCTCTCTGTCCTCCCTGTGGCGGCAGTTTGAGGAAAGACAATTTCCCCCTGGGTATCTCGTTGGTGAGTATTTGTGCACAACATGGTTAATTAGTTAGACAATAACCACTGTAGTCTTAAACTGTTAGTGTAATGTGCAGCTATAGGATGCAATTTAACCATTTCTTTATCTTTCAGCAAATGTCTAGTTTTAGCTCAAAACAGATATGTAGCATGTCGTACCTTAAACGGGCAGATAGAGAATGGAATTTAACCATGTCATTGTCTCTTTCCGCAAATGTCTAGTTTTAGCTCTAAACAGATATGTAGCATGTTCTAGCTTAAATCGGCAGATCGAGAATGCAATTTAACCATTTATTTTTAATTTTAGCAAAGGTCTGGTTTATGCGAAATACGCATATGTAGCATATCTTAGCTGAAATGGGCAGATAGAGAATGCAATTTAACCATGTCATTGTCTCTTTCAGCAAATGTCTTTTTTTTTAGCTCAAAACAGATATGTAGCATGTTCTAGCTTAAATGGTCAGATACAGAATGCAATTTAACCAGTTTTTAAGATTTTCGCAAAGGTCTGGTTTATGCGAAATACGCATATGTAGCATGTCTTACCTTAAATGTTCAGATAGAGAATGCAATTTAACCATGTCATTGTCTCTTTCAGCAAATGTCTAGTTTTAGCTCTAAACAGATATGTAGCATGTTCTATCTTAAATGCTCAGATAGAGAATAAGATTTAAATAGATTATTATTTTTAAATTCAAACATTTGTTATTGGATTTTCGTGTACACCAAAAAATTGTTTTAATATAATTTTTTTAGATTATAAAATTTTCATTTTGTTCTGTTCATAATTTATAGGTGATTCTGGTTACATGAGCCAGCCTTGGCTCATTACGCCGTTACGTAACCCTACTGATGAGGCTCAGGAGCGCTACAATAGGGCTCATAAGAGGACTAGGGCTGTAGTCGAGAGGATGTTTGGGCTCCTCAAAATGAGATTCAGATGCCTTGACAGGTCGGGAGAAGACCTCCAGTACAGACCTCAGAAGGTGGCGAAGATCGTTATAGCCTGTAGCGTCCTGCATAATATTGCACAGCGGGCTGGGATGCTGCAGGCCGTCCAGGCACCCCGATGCCTCCTCCAAGATGAGGAGGACGAGCCTGTTCTAGAGGGGCCATTCCGGGACGAGGGGCTCAATGTCAGAGCAGACATCATCAACCGCCACTTCAGACGGTAAATAATAGAAGTTAGATTGGAGTATTGTCAATATATGTGAATTCTAGGGAAATGACAAGTTGAGATTTGTGCAAACATGTTAGGATTGTTCAGCAAATGATAACAATTTTTACATTTATTAATATAGGTGATGCTCTGGTCATTGGGTCCTGTAACGAGTCTTAGCCACCTGGTTTTTAAAGACAACATCAGCTGGTAAGTATAAATGTATGGACTGTGGCTGGAAGGAATTTTGCACAAAAATACATCATATGGCATACATTTTCAAAAATAGTATTTAGTTTACACATTACTTATATTTGGATACTCAGAAAGGGATCCTCTAGCATGACTATGGTTCAAAGTCAGATTCAAAGTCACACATTAGAGGTTCGGTCTGCTCAATATGACTCATCTTCACACTTGATTGATAGAACATAACACAAGATGCTACACACGCTTAGTAAGCTAGTGACAGAAATCGTTTCAGAAATGGGGGGGGGGGGAGAGGGGTGCAGAACTGATTCACACACTTGTATTAATATATTTATTCACACTTTTTCTGCCATTATGGAGATGACTTTATCTAAAGACTGAAAGTGAAGAATTCCCAGACTGAAAGTGAAGAATTTCAAGATTGAAAGTGAAGAATCCAAGATTGAAAGTGAAGAATACCAATGGGATCATGTCTGGCATTGTCTTTCAAATGTGCTGACCTGGAAAACCATACAAAGACACGTTCGCATCGTAAGTGGCAACAATTTGATGGTTTAAGGCTGTGGAGGCATCCTATTGGAGACACTTAGATTATTTTTTTATTTTTAGATGGCATTTCACAATCCTCTATTTTGGAAAGGATGAATAAGACACCTATTGAAGATAAACTGTTATTTTTAAGAGAACTGACTTTCAAAGACCATGCATAATCCAGGTTGGTTTGCCCAATGCATGCTAGTTAAGAATCACAGGAGGAAGAATGTAAAAAATTAGGAAAAGATACATGTCCTAAATTAGAATATTTGTAGCTTACATACATTACCCTTACTTTGTGCTACAGAAGAATCCAATTCTGAAAAATCAAACAAAGGAATACATATTATAGTTGATATAGAGGTATTTGAATGGACATGAAATATTACATTTATGTTCAGCATACATATATATATATTTTTTAAAAATGTTGTATGCATTATTTGGTATAATTGTAAATGCTGATATTTAAATGTAATATTGATTACACAATATAATGGTATTTTAAATGATGGATAGGAATATGTTTATTTTTATTTTTTTGTATAATAAAACATATCTTTAGAAATATTTTACAAAAGTTACAGCAGAGACACAAGATGATTTTAAAGTTATTGGATTGAATATTTTAAGACATGTGTGTATGAAATAACTAATGTTTTTTTTTCTTTTTTTTCAGAGTTTCATCTGTGATGAATTACACTTGTTCGATTTATTTTTGTGATAAAAAAAAAATAAAAAAATATTGACAATAAATATTTTGTAATACTAAACATTTTTTAACATTTTTTATTAAAGAACATCTTTTTAACAAACAGATTAGAATAAATATATACAGCTAATCTGACATTTTTTAAAAAAAAAGCCTCCCATGACTGGTAGTTGCCTATTTGACAAGCACATGCATGATATAAAATTAGGCCTCATGTATTGAATTATTTTGCGAAAATCCACTTATTCAGAGAATGTTAAAGTCAAGTAGCTTTTATAAATTAATTTGGGAGTGAAATCCATTGATGCTTTTATTGTGTAATTTATAGATGGTAAAATGTAAAAATATTTATGAGGATATGTAGTCAGAATTCGACATAACAAATTAGTTATTTTCAATTTTAAGAAGGGAAATTGGTTAACTTACATTAAAGTGACAGTGTAGTTGAATGTTCAATTTTTTAGAGAAGATCTTGTGTTAGGAAGGGGGGGCATTACCCACCGCCCGCTGTGTCGGAGGAGATATAAAGTACTGTTATCAATTTGAGCTTGTTAATTATTATACATGTGAAGAATATAGTATTCTTATTTTCAATCTTATACATTATAAAAAATATACTAGCAAAATCAAAATAAACAATGAACTATGTCCATCAATTGATGAGAATGAAATAACACAACAAATGAATTAAAGCTACAGTCAACAACATAACAGATTGAAAATAAGAGTACAGGATATATTTATGATGACATTAATTGAGGAAACAATTAACTCATGGGAATAAAAATAGATTATTAGTTTGTCAGTGATTTTGTAAAAAATAAAAGGTTTTCAACATGGCCTGATTTGTATTAATGATATCCAATCCTCATTTAATATTTTACAGATCTGGATGTTGGTGCTGGAACCCCAAGCCAGGGCTTGTCACAGTATGGTATGTCTCATTTTAATTGACATTTGTCTTAGAAACATGGACAGAACATTACAGAATACATCCACATTGATCGATATTTATATGGATCCTCAAATTCAATTTTTACAATATTTAAAAATAAGAATCAAAAAACAAATTTTGGATTACATTGTAATACAAATCTGAAATTTGGACTATTTGAAGATATCCCTTCTATTCTTGATATCTTAATTTTACTGTAAGATTCTTTTAATGGCCAATTTATATTCTTCCCCTGTGTATTGCTTGATATTATTGGGATACATTTTGACCACATTCACACATTTTTGCATATGTTTCGAATTTTAAAATATACATTACATATTTTTTATTTTTCAAGTCATTTAAGGGACATGACAACTAAATTTTACATTTAATGATTTAGACACGTGATTTTCAGTATTTGGTTCAGTCTATTGTTTTCGTTATTCTAAAAACATATCTAGGTCGGTTTAGGTTAAGCAATGCATTACTGGGATTAACCGGCTGTTTTTTTATGCTGAAATTGGCCTATTTTCATATGTTCAAATCATGTGTTCAGATAACAGTAGTACATAGTTGCTTCTTTCAAAAAAGATTATAACACAATGAAGCTAACAAGTCCAAAATAAGTCTATTATCAATTATTTAAAAATCACATGCTTGATTTTAATGCAAAAAGTATCCAATTACACATTTGGAGCTTCATGTCCCTTTAAGAGAGGATAATTAAAGATTCTTGAGGATATCCTTAACTAACATATTAGATTGTAATTGCATGCTCCATCCCATTCATTACATCAACATATGGACTAGAGAATTAATTAACAGCGACATTGTCAAATCAATATATTTTTATATTAAAGGGACACTGAGCAAAAATTATTACTGTTGTCATTTAGATAGAGCATGCAATATTAATCAACTTTATAATTGACTCCTAGAATCATATTTTCAATATTCTCTTGATAAATGTATTTTAAAATCAAGAATGTAAGTTTATCTGCAGCTCCATTTTTGTTGACCAACCTGGGTTGTTCTTGATGATTGGTGGATACCTTCAATGACCAATATTTATTGATAACAAAAATTGCTTATCTGCCTTTAAGATTAAAATGTTGCAAAATAAATATTATAATAGGAGTCAATGTAAAATAATTTTTAAAAGTGAAATCACTGATTGTAAAAATTGATGTCAGTGTCCCTTTAATAAACAATAGATTAATTCATCCTTACATTCTTTGGATTAAACAATATTGATATATAATTCACATATTCACTGTTGGAGTTACTTTATAGATATAAGCATACTCTAACAGCACCATGATTACATATTTGATTACATATTTGTTCTGTTTGGTATTGTGATCAATATGTGTTGTGTCCTAAACAAGATTACTGTACATTGCACAAATGGCTCGATGTGCCACATGTCTTTGTTTATATTTGTCGACAGTTGTTATTCCAAATGTTGTTTGTGTGTATTCTTTGAAGAACATTGATCAATGGGTATATTTAGATATGCAATAGCATCATATGAGATTAATTTGATGTCTAATATAGTCAGAAATTAAACATATGTTAAATACATCATTTTATTCATAATCCCCTTGATTCAATCATGCATTTTTTCTTCTAATGACTGCTCTATTCTTCACATTTCGAAGTTGATTATTCTTATAAATCGATACAGATGTGATTTAGTGATGTCCAAACTGTGTTCACTAATATATGTCAGGGTAAAGGTCAATGACATAATATATATATACTAATATATATACGTAAATGAAATAATATAAAAAGGATGTGTGTATATATGAAGCCGTCTATTTTATCAGATGTGCTATAGAATAGAAATTCTGATGTCAGGATTTAACTCAAAAACCCCTACCAGATGGGAGCTGGGTGAATACACGTTTATCAGGATTGGAAATCAGCATACCTTTGAAGCACCACCTCCTACTGTGTAAGCACGCAGACAAATTTTCCTAAAAGAAACTAACTCAGTGACCATGCTCATTTGACTATATGCAGAGTTTTATGACTCTAAGACATTTGGTCTACCCAATTTAAGACAATCACTTAAAAGGATAAAATCTAAAATAGTTGGATAAGCATAGTACTTACAGGAAACCCCTTTGATTATTTAGAATAAATGATCTGTGTTTTGGGTGGAGAATATGCTTGGGAGCTCTCTGGAATTTGTCACCTAAATCTTGTGATTTCAAAGTAAGATGTGTTGCAAACACACAGCTAGGGGGAAGGTGACACAAATAGAATTAAATACATTTTGCAAAGGGAACAATGCCAGTTTTCCATGTATGTTTAAAATGATTCATGCTATATATATTGAAATTAAACACATTATATTAAATAGATAATTGCTGCAGGGGATATTTATATAGGAAATAAATTCAGATATACATAGAAATGATATACATGTTTTGAAAACATAAAAGGTCTAACTTAGCCTCTGGTTTTTAAGAATATTTGTGGACCTAAAAGTAAATGATTAATAATACTTAATCTTATTTCAGATGGACCATAGACAAATGAATACTTAGATCATTTCTAATAATTGTTTCCATTTCTATTGCAGGCATCAATTCATATATGCAGAAATTGTCGGAGACATAGAACATATTATATTAAGTGAAAGAAAACATATTAGAATGTATAAATGCCATTAATTTCAGAATAATTGGCAGTATAAATTAATATAATACAATATAAATAATGTTAGACACATGTTTCATATCAAAATGACCAGAGAGGTAATGTGATCTTACCCAGCTGCGATTGGTATTGTGAACTTATTAATATGAAGAAAATTATGGTAGTTATTACACATTTTAAAGAAAGACGTTTAAATGTATAGCTGTATTTTTTTTTGTCATGCTGCATTTGTTCTGTACTGGTTGTTTGTATGACCCTATTCCTTCACGACTTATTCC
Organism: Bombina bombina; assembly: GCF_027579735.1. NCBI lineage: Eukaryota > Metazoa > Chordata > Amphibia > Anura > Bombinatoridae > Bombina > Bombina bombina. The sequence goes on from NW_026511564.1 coordinate 52,100, forward strand.
CCCTCTCTCTGCTTCACTATCCCCTACCCTAACTCATCTCTTTAACCAATCCCTCACTGCTGGCACATTTCCTGACACATTCAAGCATGCGTCAATCATACCAATCCTAAAAAAGCCCTCGCTTGACCCCTCCACGCCTTCTAACTATCGACCGGTCTCCTTACTTCCCTTTGCTTCAAAATTATTGGAACGACTAGTCTATAATCGGCTAACTCAATTTCTCACAACTAACTCCTTACTTGATCCACTACAATCTGGTTTCCGCCCTAAACACTTAACAGAAACCGCTCTTGCTAAAGTAACAAATGACCTGTTATCAGCCAAAGCAAAAGGCCATTACTCATTAATAATTCTTCTTGACCTGTCCGCAGCTTTTGACACAGTTGACCATCCTCTCCTCCTTAAAATACTCCATTCATTCGGCATCCGAGACACAGCCCTCTCCTGGTTTGCATATCTTTCAAACCACTCGTTCTCAGTTTCCTTTAACAACATATCTTGTGATCCTATGCCTCTCTCAGTTGGAGTACCGCAAGGCTCTGTCTTGGGTCCCTTGCTTTTCTCTCTTTATACATCCTGCCTTGGAAAACTTATAACCTCCTTTGGATTCCAGTACCACCTATATGCTGATGATACCCAAATCTATCTTTCCTCTCCTGATATCTCTCCCTCTTTACTCAACCAGATTTCTGACTGCCTCTCTGCAATTTTCTCTTGGATGTCTTCACACTACCTCCAACTCAATCTGTCCAAAACTGAGCTGCTTCTTATTCCCCCCTCTTCGAGACATCCGACACCTGACATTTCTCTGATGGTTGGAGACTCTATTCTCAACACCTCACCCCAGGTCCGCTGCCTTGGGGTCACACTAGACTCAGAACTCACATTCAACCCACATATACAAACGCTTACCAAATCCTGCCGTTCACACCTACGCAACATTTCCAGAATCGTCCCTTCCTTACTCAAAATACTACAAAAATACTTATTCATTCCCTCATCCTGTCACGCATTGATTATTGCAATCTACTCTTAAATGGCCTTCCAAAACACCGCCTCTCCTCCCTCCAATCTATTATGAATGCTTCTGCTAGACTCATCCACCTAAGTCGATGATCTACATCAGCTGCTCCGCTCTGCCAGTCTCTACACTGGCTCCCCATACACTCCAAAATACAATTTAAAGTATTAGCCCTAACCTACAAAGCACTCAACAGTCTAACTCCCAACTATATTTCCTCTCTCATCGTGAAATACTCCCCATCCCGTCCTCTTCGATCAACCTCTGACCTACGTCTCTACACTCCTGTTATCTCTACATCCCACTCCTGCCTCCAAGACTTCGCACGTGCTGCTCCTGTCCTCTGGAACTCTCTACCCCACTCCATCAGACTGTCTCCAACCTTGTATAGCTTCAGAAGATCCTTGAAAACCCACCTATTCAGAGAGGCTTACCATCTCTCCTCCATCCCGCATCCGAAACAAGCTAATACGTGTACATGAACTGCCTGACTCACTGCTGCAAATACAACCGATGTAACAAGCTACCCCAACCTTATGTCTCTGGACCCTAAACCTATAGACTGTGAGCTCTCCGGAGCAGGGCCCTCTTCCTCCTGTGCTAGATTTGTTTAGTCTTGTTATGTTTTGTATTGTATCACAAATCTTTGTCATTGTATACCCCTATCATTGTACCCAGCGCTACGGAATTTGGCGGCGCTATACAAATAAATGATAATAATAATAATGACTGCTTCCACCCGGTGTTGCCCTGAAAGAACTACAGCCAGAAAGCCTTTTGGCTGTTAAATATAAGATATTCCAATTATCCAATAGAGGGACAAGGTTTCGAAGGGCCACCCATATTTCACACCTATGATTAGACAATAAGTTGTATGCAGAAGGGAAAAAAGGACACTGGCTGCTGAGTTTTGGTAACTGGCTGAAACTGTTTGCGTGGGACACAGTCAAACTATAAAAACAAAGTGGGCCATACTTCTCCTCTTCCATTGCAATTACACTTATTTTATATGAGGTGGCAAAAGTCTTGAAGCTGAACATCATTTTGGTAAAGTATAAGAAAAGGGCTGCTAATTACATGTGATATTTTAGTCACTGCAGTTTAAAGTACAGTTAAAAGATTTAAAGAAGCAGTGTGTTTTTTTTTTCAAGTTAGCATTTCACAGCCTATATATTGTATCTGATTTGTTAAGTAATTCATCTGTGCAAATTCTAATACTGTAAATTTTGTATTAGGATAAATTGCAGTTAAATAGCAGAATATATATATTATCCTATTGCTTAAGAGCACAGTTTAAAATTGTATTGTTTGGATGTTAAAAGATTTATAAATAAGGCTGGTTTTTAAGATAAACGTGTATGAATTTTGCATAGCATATTTAAATAATTTTCAAGCGCATATAATATTATTTCATTTCCTTTTATTGCAAATATATTTCAATATGTTCATGGATATTAACTAAATAAAAGAATTCAGATATTTATATTAATTGTATGGTCTAGTAAGTGCATGTTGATTAAGGATTTCTATTTTTAAGGAAAATTATTATTTGTATTGTGATTATAACCCTGCCATAAGCTGATATATTATTTGGATAGCACTACTAAGATTTTCATAAATATACTGACATAATAATTGGAGGCACTTTGCATGAGATTTAATAATATTCATCATATTTGATATAATATATTTGTAGTAAATAGAAATTATTATAAAAGAGAGAAAAAAAAATAATCATATTTCGATATTAATATTTTGAAGATATAATTTTTGAAAAGTTGAAATATTATTTTTCATATTTCGAGATTAATATTAATATCTTGAAATATTATTAAAGATTAATTTTGAAAAATTAATAAAAATATAAATTTTTCATATTTCAAAATTAATCAAAAATATAAATTTTTCATATTTTCTAAATCAATCAAAATGATTAATTTTTCATATTTCGGAATATTAATCTCTCATATTTCAAAATTAATAATATTTTTTTTTAAATATAAAATTTTTCTCTCTTTTTATTGGCAAAAATTGTATTAGCGTTTTTAATTTAACTGAATACTAAACCAATATAATAATGTCTGTAGCCAGGAGTGACTCATTTAATTCTATACATAGCGATGAAATTGGTCCCATTACCATACCTATTACTAAAGGTCAGGTCCTTAAGAAAGATATCTTAAGTTACATTAAAGGGAAGTTAAATATTGCGGGTAAATTAAATGATTTTATGGATATGCTTGAAACTAGAGCTAAAAATATTACCGTTAATAATAATATGTGGAATGAAGAGAATTAATTCTTCCAAGAATTGTTAATGATTAATCAATGCAAAACTCCCCAAAAGCGAGAGGAACTAATACTAAAATCTTGGCCTCTCTTAATATGCATGATTGACGAAATGTCGTTTTGTGTCACAGACAAATGATTGCAAATACAAGAGCTAGAAAATAGTATTCGTGGGGGGCGGAGCCAACCGGGCATCTGAGCGGTCGCACATAGATAGAGCTCTGCTCATATAACTCAATTGCCTACATACTAGATCGCTCAGAAACGCCTAAAATTTCGTAAAATAATAGCCTAACTCTTTAGGACACATATTGAGAGATTTGAGGATGAAGAAAAGAGCAGAGGGGACTCTGAGTTATCCTATAACTCTTGCAGCTCTCACATGATACACTAGAGGAGCGGCCATCTTAACAAATAAGTTTTGGAAAATGGAGCCATCCGCATTTGTTTCAGCCTTGCAGGACCTACTAACTGCACATCATGCGAGACTCTGGGAATCAGTGGAAGGACTTTGCTCACCTGTCCGGGACCTATCGGGCACAGATTCCCTCCTAGCTGAGATGTCTGCTGAGTTTGATCGGCTGAGCCCTGTGTGTAACCACGAGGCAGTATCGGAAGAACCAAAGCAGCCATCACTATCCATAAAGGAAGCCACATGGAGCACTCACGAATCAGACAATGGGGCTCACTTTACTCTGCACTATGACCTGGCCCTGCTACAGGGTCATTATGTTGAGGTGGGACCCACAAAATTGCCGCTACGCACCTCTAACCTCTTACTGCTCATCTGCCCCACTGAGAATTTGCTCAACGATCCCTTTGTTGAAATGAGGTTGCTGGTGGATTATTCAGCTCTAAGAGTGAGATTGGGAGTAGGCTGAACGGACTGACAGCGGTGTCTCCAGAGCAGATTTGTCACGCAAAATCTTCAGCATAGCTTTGGCACATCGCTTTGATCCCAGAGTTCTCTGACTTCTCTGACTTCTTTTGGAACTGCTTTATGTGCTATAACCTTTGAAAGATGGCAGTACAGTAAGCTGAAGTCCTTCCCCAATTATTTACTCTTTACGCTTTTCTATTTTATCGCCCCAAACATCTGCCTCATTTACGGAGCATAGACAGGCTAATGACTATGTTTCTGGTTAAAATACATTACAGTAGCTGCACTATGTTTGTTTGTGCCAACCTTAATTGTCTTAAAAGTTCCACATATGTTGTATGTAGAAAGTTACCCTAATAGTTTTACAATTGTCTTGTACTGCAAGTTGTCATGTTAGTTGACACTGTTTATACGCCAAATAACCTCTAAATCTGAGCCATACTGCAGATCTATACACCAAGCATACCTATCGCTAATCAGCAAGCACTATCTCATAATTTCATTGCTACTTCTGGAGGTCCACAGAATAGCTAGTACTAGCTCATACTAAGTAGGTGATACATTTGGTTTAGTTTTGGGGCAGACTCTGTTTAAAAGCTGGCTGTAGCTGAGTGAGTTATTAGAAGGATGCATGCTTTTTTTTTTCTGTTTTGTTTTTTATGTATTTAATTATTTTTTACACTAGCAGCTACTCTATTTTACACTCCTGACCGTTGCATTTTCGATGTAAACGTATATTTTGTGATGGAATATGTAATTACCACTTTAAGCCACCGGAGGGGAGTAGAGGTTTAATTATGTTTTTTGTGCACGTTTTAATGGGACTGCTGCTTTTGTAATTACTGCATATAGTTAATTATTCTTGCTATAGCATATTGAGTCTGGCACAGCAGCATAATTCCACAGTGTTATTTACCAGACCCTTTAGAATACCCCTACAGTATGTAGATATAAATACACACATGTAAATATTGGTAGGATTTTTAGTACTCCAGTATTCAAAACAGTGCATATTTTAGCATCCGTAGGTATAACCCAGGCACACTTCCTATGCTATACTTACCTTGAAAAATTTAGGTCATTAAGTATGTGTTCAACTATATGTCAGATTTCTATGTTTAATACTGCAGGGCATAGGGCCCATGCCCTGTAGTAGACTTATTTTCTATTTGTATATTCATGTAATCAAGGCTTAGACTACTGAAGATTGTTTTGCTTACATGTCTCTGTTATGGAAATCCTACGCATCTCACGCACCATTTGATGTATATCTTGCTTACACTACCCGGCTTGTTTATAAATAATGTCATTCCCCCCCCCATATATACATTTATACATAAAGTCACTGTAGTGTGGTATTTGTGCTCAAAGTGTTCTACCATGGCTCTCCCTTAGCATAGCATTTTTCCTGTAATTATATATACTCATTCTCAAAATTTTGTATTTCCCCCCATACTGTTTTATGGCTGCGACCTAGGAAATGTTACTGTGACAAACCCCTCCTATAAAATATCATTACCAGATGGATAATTTCCTCCCTCCCTGCATATATATGCAGGTGAGCGGTAGCCGTACTGCTAACTAATGCCTATCCTATGATATAACCTCAGTCTTTTCAGGATGCCCCTCTTCCTAGCGCAGACTGGACCTGCACCTATAATTAGCTCCTTATTCATTACATTCAGCACACCACCTCCTCCTCCCACAGTTATTGCTCCTACTAATTGCCGCAACTATTTTACAACCTCCCCCCCCAAGTTAAGAGTCTCCTGATAACAGGAGAACTAACAGTGCGGTTTCTCTTGCCTATACCGCAACCCTTTCTGCTCCCCTAGCACTTATTCTCTTTGTCACTACGATATATGTTAGGATCTATCTTCTTTACTCAGATCAGCAGGTCTGATCTTCAGTCCTTATTTCAACCCTCACTTCTAAATCATTTTTTTTTTCAGGGACCTCATTAAAGACTACATAAAGCATAGAGAATTGAGCAAAGCCTAAACAGGCTTTTACTTGTCAGCCCGAGGGCTATATTATAGATCCCAACAATAGCTAGGGGAGTTTACACCTCATCCTACTATCTTATATAGCACTCATTACATTCTACACTGCATAGTATATCTCGCAAGCTTTGCTTTAGCTTCATGGATGGTTAATATTATTTGACCATTATTCAATCTATATTTGATATTCACTTGGTTATTTACAAATATAGCTTTAAAAACATAAAATAGAGGTTCTTCATTAGGGGTCCATGAGTGGCCCTATCACATTGCTGCTTACCTGCCCTATATTGGACTACAATTTCTTGGCGGTCCCTATGTGGCTGCTTATATCTTGCAGCAGGTTTATTGTTTGAACAGAGCTTATTGTTTATATCTAATGGGTAATCTGTCATTTAATTATACCATGTACCTATGTGACCTTGTTCTGGCAGCTTACTCTGTAATAACCTATTTTCCTTTTTACTATGTATGGAAAAGCAATACTTGTTTGTTTGGTAAAGAACCTCAATAAAAATTTATTAAAAAAAAAAAAAAAAAAAGAAAATAGTATTCGTTCCTCACGCAGATGCGAAGAGGATTTAAAAATAGCCAAAAATAAAATGGATGAATTTGCCCAAAACCTAGCCGCTTTAGATAAGCATAACATCGACTTACTCGCACAGATACAAGATTTAAATAAACAGCTTGCGCAAAGCCAGAGAGAATTAAGCGATTTAAAAAGGTCATATCGCCATAATGAAAACCCTTATATTAACAGTGAGAATAATGCAGATAATGCTAACTCCTTTAGCGAACGCTTCAGGGACGAGGTACAAAAACATATGGAACAGTATAGACAAATGACCCCTAATGGGTCAGAAATAGATTTCCCAAATAGGCAGTCACCTCATGATATAAATCCAGAGGACTGCTGTAGCGCAGCTGGCGCGGGGGAGGGAAACTCTAACAGAGAAGCCCAAAATAAGTCTGATAAAGTCTATGATTCCCATAAAATAATCACCTTCGTACAACGTGCAGTACCTATATTCTCCAATAAGGGAACAACATTTGTAATTGATCATTTACAGGCTTTTGAAAATGCGTTAGCTATAATAAATGTTACAAGTGAGAAATTGAAAATTGAATTTCTGCCCTGGGTATTTGACAGTAAGCATCACAAATTCTTTGCTTCACTAAAGGATATGAATATTCATTCCTGGAATGGGGTAAAACGACAATGCAGAAAAGAATTCGGGCAATATCGCACTAAAACTGCCGCGAAAATAGCGGTATATGGTTTAAAGTGTCGTTCGAATCAAAGTCCAATCGAATTCCTTTCTGTATTGAAAAATGCGTACAGTATGGCTGAAGATAATCCCAGATTTGATGGCTCAGAATTTGTAAATTTATTTTTTGAAGCACTGCCTACACCCATCAAAATTAACTTAGCTAGAGATTTTGATGAGGACTGCTCATTGGAATGGCTGATCAAAGAGAGTACAAAATTATACTCTATTCAGCAATCCAGTGAACAGGGGGTAAAAAAGGAGTCAAAACCCAAAATTGTAGCAGAAACTAGGGTGTCACCTAACCCCCTCAATTTGGAGTCTAAAAAGAAGACCTATGCAGAGGTGGCCAGTCAAAACAGGCCATCTCCACAGAGGTTTAATTCTGCCCCTCCCCCTACACAGGTTGAGGCGCAGGGAGACTATAACCAAAGTGGGGGACATAATCAGGTGAATAATTACTCACAAAGAGAATACTCATCAAATAATTGGTATCCGCGCAAGGGTAGATACAATAGACGGCGAAGATATTCTCAGGGTAACCAGACACCCCAGGTATATAATGCTCCCCAAAGTACTAATGCTGAACAAGCTGAACCCCAGGGGCAACCACACCAGAATAGAAATAGCGGCCCTGATTCTGAGGGAACCCAATGGTCCAGGAATCATTACTATGGGGCACCAGGAGATAGGCCCAGGGGTAGAGGTAACTTGTACAATCAGGTACCGCATAACGCTATGTACTTTGAGTCCTTTAAGTTGGTTATTATTTTTATATACAGACCAGAAATCTAGTTCAATCTAGTGCGACCACAATATATCATATAGATGGGCTTACACCCAACCGCTAGATTATTACAAGTAATAACGGACTAACAATAAGGATATACGGCCTTTGTGCTGTTAACATCCGGGTATTACTGAATGACAACAAACATTACTAGATACTATCATAAGATAGTGATACAGCAGCCGTTGTAGCGAAGACCTCAAAGTACTAACGGCAGGGTCATTGTGCTTTATATTAACCTTTTAGTGATGGGGGTGATTTTGTGTTACATAATTTACTAATCCTGATTCTAACACATGCTACAGAGTTGAGGGCGCAGGAGTGTGTTGATGCCCTGTCAGTATAAGGACGTGATAATAACTAACCTACGTGCATATAAGTGATAACACTCCGGTACATAATAAAAGTACTGCATTTATTGAGTGTGACTTCAGCACATAGGAGATTTTGACAGGCACTTAGCAGCGCAGTATATGTGTAATAACGTCTATATCATAGCCGTACGGGAAATATAAATATAAAACCCTCATCCGGGTATAAATATCCGGTTACTAACACGCTCATAAACTTACATAGAAAATAATTAGGCTAAAACGGCCCCCTTATTATTTCTTACTCACATGATATGAAATCCTCTACATACTATTCATGAGTGGGATAAACACTGTTTAATAAACTTTGGGGCATTCTAAGACTCGAATTCAAATGCTTTATCTACAATAAAAATAAAATGTAACTTTGGTAATTCGTGGTCAAGAGGATTAGCAATTTGAACATGTATGTATAAGTCAATGAACACACTGCTGATTTTATACAAAATCTAGTCAATTCAGGTGTATAATAAAATATTCTTCAAGCCGACGTAGTGCTTGACAACAACGATTATATTGCATATTTGTGTATTCTACACACAACCAGAGGGGACTAACCGCGCAATCTGTCAGTGATTTAGGGTAGCAAACAGAGGCATATAATAAGCCAACACTCCACTGTGTGCTCAAATAGATAACAATTCACGTGATACTCAGGGACCTCAATGCCCTACATATACACCCTAATGTGAACACAGAATATACTGGCAGTTAATCGTAACTATGTCTACAACAAACAATACCAGTTGATTAATCCCACATGAAATTCCTTAACGATCTTTGCACATATATTCTATTATTTGATAGACACACACTCTCATTAAAACTGCGCCGTTTTCATTTGATAATAATATTGGATACATAAGGAATACCTGTATCCTTATTTCATCACCAATACTACATCAATTGACCTGTCATTCTATATGTGAACAATAAGACATAACTACCCAGATATAATAGGATACATTATAATTGATTCCTTATATCATTAAACTGGTGTGACTTCATATATTACATGAGTCTTAACACATAAACTGTACCAGCCAAGAATCGATAAAGTTCTAATACTAGTGGTCGATTATATTTTATCTTTTTTGGTACCACACTCTAATCATCTTATAGATGAAACACAGAGCGTTACTACAATTACTCACGTTACTTTAACAGAAGCCCAAAATTCTTTACTGTGGGAGTTACCCATTTAGTTGCCTCTATCACATTAGAGCAATACGCTAGTAACACTGTCATAGGAGCTTTCATTCATTTCCATTACTACAGTAGTGACACACTATGATACTTACATGATGGCATTTACATAGTACTTGTGTCCACTACTTCCTACGTGATTGCTTCACTTTGAGTCCTTTTATCTTTGTGTTGTTTGTTCATTCATATTTTATCTATAATATTCAATAAAAGTTATATTTTAAGTCTCTCATAACTAGTACCTCCCTAGAGTCTGGGCGTAGAGTGCTAGACGTGCATTCTTTCTTGTGGTAAGTGTCTATACTTCCACGTTTTGAAACAGGTAGATATACTGTTTACCCAGTTAAATTGGTTGAGCGAACAAATCGCTAATATGAGTAAAAAATCTACGGCTCAGCAACCGAACAATACTTTTTTAGGGGTACAGCCAGTGGTCAGCAGTGGACCACAGGCACAGTCATAAATACTGCAGTATCACCTGAAGGGGAGGGGAGAGATATACAAAATGTAGTAATAAATATCAATGATACTAATCATGTTCTCTCCCCACAGACCGAAAACGGACAATTTAGCTGTGATGACAGGCAACCTCATCCGGGAAAAACTAACAAACCTCTTCCCTTGCAGCACTCTCTTAACCTTATCTCCACAGATGCAGTACACAAGAATCCAGCCGAACCTGTCATAGAGGAGACCGGTAGGTGTGAAGCTTCTTCTGCATCGGAAAGCATGGCAAACTCAGGTAACACGTGGCGAAGCCCACAAATGTATGATAACGCCAACTTTATGTGTGAAATGGTAGAAACTGCAGGAAGGTATTATGTATTAGTTGAGCTGTAAGATTCAGTCTCCAACCCTATCATGGGATTAATTGACACTGGATCCCAGGCAACTATCTTATCCCACAGGTACTACACACAGCTAAATGAGCTAACACCCCACAAACCTAAAATAAGAGAATTTGACGGTTCTCTAATAGGTGTTGGGGGTGACTCCCTAAAAGTCTACGGTACTGCCTGGTTAAAATTTAAATTGGGGAACAGGGTCATAAGACACCCTGTCATTATAGTGGATCTGCCAACTGATCGTTTAATTATTGGTAGTGATCTCCTGAAATGATTAAGCACCATAATTGATTGCATAAATAATGTAATTTGGTCACAAGTTAAGAGACCTATCAATTATGAAAAATCTGGTATATCTCGCACCCGACACAGCTGTTACGTGGTGGAAGAGAAACCAGATGCTGTGGAGATTCATTTCAGGAATAACTCTGCACCTGAAATCACTATTCTACAAATAGATGATCAGACTCCTTTTAGTGGCTCTGATGGTAATACTTTTAAAATTTCGCCCGGAAAGATAGCGAATATCTCCCTAGATGGCGACGTATTAACCATTTCACTCCACAAGGGGGATCATAAAATCCCTAAGGGGGGAGGCCACGCTCAATACCTCACAGGGATTGAGAGAGTTAAAGTGGATCTATTTATCCCTATACAAGTACATGACCTTGGTAAAACCAAGTATGCTAAAATAAACTTAAAACAGGAAGCTAGCTATATAAGTGAAGGTTTATTAGCGCAAATAGCTGAACCTAAAGTGATTAAATATCTTTCTCCCCAAGACCACTGTGTCAACGGCCTGGATGACAGGTCTGAATGCTATAACATCACAGCTAAGTGCTTATTATCTATCTCTATAGGTAATAAGTCAGTGAAGCACCTGTTTTTAGTTTTAAATACTCCCCATAATCAAATATACATTGGCAATGATATCTTACATAGATATGCCATACAAATAGATTTGATTAACTTTTGCCTCTGGAGCAGGTTAAAGGGGGACCCTGAAGTATTTCAGGATGAAAATGCAGCCCTGAAATCAAACCAGCAATTGCCATATGCTGTGAATATGCAGGTATCTAGTGATGTTATAATTCCTGCTGGGGCTGATAAATTTATTTTACCCTTACAGGTAAAGAGAGGTCAGAAATTAAAAACTTCTGAAACACTGATTTGCCTCTCCCATAGAATACAAAATCTGGGTGTCACAGTAACCTACACTCCTATGGTGAATATTGGAACTGTTCCAATCCATATTGTTGTGCATAACATGACCCCACAGGATATAACCTTATCCAAGGGAACTACCATAGGATATGCACTGGAATCAAGTTATTACACTTTTGGATTCCAGAATAATGTAATTGGGCTAATACCTGAAGGATACCTAACTGAAGAACAATTAATAGAACAATCCTTTGCATCCATGCCAGAGGGTCTATTTAATATTCAGTCTATTTATCCCTTCAGCTCAGAGGAAGGCATCTGTAAAATTGAAGAAGCCTCTCTAGTGTTTGATCAGCCAATCAAACAGCAAGATTACGCCAATACCCAGAGTCATGGGAGTAATGTAAATTATAATCAAGGGGATCTCACCTCTAGATTGGAAGAAGCCTATGAAATAGGACAGCCTGAAATCTTTCCAGGATTTCAGCAAATAGTCGAAGAGCAAATATCCTTAGCTAATGGCTGTTCCAGCGATGATGAACGCCAACAGCTGCGAGAACTCCTGATGGAGTACAAGGATATTTTTGTTAAGGATTCTTATGACTGTGGTACTACAGACTTGCACATTGCAAGGATACAAACAGATCCAGATGCACCACCTGTATTTGTCAAACAATACAGACTTCCCTTAGCCTCATATGATTCTCTTGCAGAGATCATAAGAAATTTGGAAGAAAGAGGTATTATCAGACAGGTGCACAGCTCTTATAATAATCCTATTCTAGGTGTCCTTAAGCCCAATGGACAATGGCGTTTGTGTGCTGACTTAAGACAGCTAAACAAACGAGTATACATGTCTGGCTGGCCTGTACCATATATTGACCAATGCCTAGCACAAATGCAGGGATCCAAAATATTCACTGCCATTGATTGTGCACAGGGATATTGGACCATAAAGGTACATGAAGAGGACCAATATAAGCTGGCATTCTCTTTCCAAAAGGTCCAATATGCATTTCAAAGACTTCCTTTTGGGTACATAAATTCTGGACATGAATTTGCTGTATTCATGCATAAGGCTATGCCTGACGCACTGGAAAGGGGGACCTTATTTTATGTTGATGATGTTTTAATCAAAAGCACAGACTTTGAAAAACACATCGCAGAGCTTAAACACTTCCTCAGCCAACTTAAAACTGCAGGTGTCAAATTATCCCTGCAAAAAGCTCAATGGTGCCGCACTCGTGTAAACTTCTTGGGACATGAAGTTACCTCTGAATGATTAAATCCCCAGAAGAAAAAGGTTGAAGCTATAGTAAATTCTAAAAACCCAACCAACTTAAAGGAATTGAGATCATTCCTGGGTATGACAAATTATTCTCGCAAATTCATTGATAATTATGCGGAATTAGCTAAACCACTACTACTTCTCCTAAAGAAAGATGGGAAATGGCACTGGAGTGAGTCTCAAGAGACAGCCATCAGAGAGCTGAAGAGAAAACTCACTCAAGCACCTTGCTTAGCGTACCCTGAAGGTGGCAAACCTTTCTTCTTAGAGACAGGTTACACAGATATAAGCATGAGTGCTGTTTTATACCAAAAGCATGATAATTTGAACAAAGCCATTGCTTATGCGAGCAAAAATCTATCCCCAGTAGAAATAAAGTTCAACGATTGCGAAAAAGCCCTCTTATCTACTGTATGGGCTCTACAAAATTTCCGCAGCTATATACAGGGCGAGAAGATTATTGTAGAAACGGCCCACCAGCCTTTGCTATATTTGCAAAGTGAGAGAATAAGAGATGGGAATTTGTCAAATAGCCGCATAACAGCGTGGACTCTTTCCTTACAAGGCTGGCCACTAGAAATTTGCTACAAGCAGAATAAAAAGAATCCAGTCGCACAAGGGCTTGCTGAGCTTCACGACTGTACTGCTAGAGATCCTGGGGAAGAATTATCAGAAGATGATTTTCTGGAAGAACAATTGCTTTCCCCATATAAAATGTACAATGAGGAAAATTGCCAAACATTAACTTGGGTGTATGTTGATGGTTGTTCTTACCATGCCACTATTGATAATGAGCGCAGATTAGTCGCTGGCATTGGTATAACTGGGGCAAATGGATTCCCAAATATATCTATAGGTTTCAACATTGGACCAAGATCCAGTCAAGTTGCAGAACTAACTGCTGTTTTCAAAACCATTGAAATGGCTATTGAACATGGTATTCATGAATTTGTGATCATAACTGACTCAAATTATGTGCGTCACAGTTTTGTTGAATACCTGCCATCTTGGAAAAGAAATGGCATGCAGAAAAGCAATAACAAACCAGTCAAGCATGGCAAGTTTTTCTGCGAGATTCATAATCTGGTGGTATCCAATGATTTAACCATACACTGGAAAAAGACCAAGGGTCATTCCAGAGTGCTAGGTCCGGATAAGGAAGGCAATGACCTTGCGGATTCATTAGCCAAACAAGGAGCCATAACTGGAGAACTCCTTAATATTGACCACTTAATGGGTGCAATTCAGGTGGAAGCCATTACCAGAAACCAGGCAAAACAACAGAGTGACCCTAACTTGGTACAATGGAGTCAGGATTCTCCTAGTGAGGACCTGATCACTAGTCAAAAAGAAGACCCCATTGTAGGCATCTTCTATAAACACATAGAAGATCCTGAAAGCAACCCCATCTCAAAAGATGATTGTATTGGCAAAGAAGATCTTAGGATCTTAATAAAATCTAGATCTCAATTCAAGTTACAGGATGGTTTGTTAATTAGAACCTCCAAAACTGGCATCCAGCAGTGGTTAGTACCCACCAAGTTCAGAGGTCTAATGCTTCAACATGCCCATGATGCTCCCACATCTGGTCATCGCGGTGCCAAACTCACGTATGAAATATTGCGTGATTATGCTTTTTGGCCACACATGTTGAAAGATGTTCAAACCTACTGTCAACGGTGTTTAATCTGCCCACAGTTCCAACCCACTGCACCAACGCATAGAGCGCCATTGCAGAAAAGGGGGATGGTAATGCCATGGTCAGATATACAAATTGACTTTATCGGTCCAGTAACAAGATCATCAAGAGGTAACAAATACATGTTAACCGTGACATGCCTATTCACTAAATGGGTAGAGTGCATTAGTGCACCTAACAATAGTGCGGAAACATGCGCAGCGCTGCTCATCAACCATGTATTTTCCAGATTTGGTCTGCCCCAAAGAATCGAATCAGATCGGGGAACCCACTTCACTAGCGAAGTGATGACCAAAATGTGGAAAATACTAGGGGTTAAAAGGAAGCTCCATATTGCTTATAGAGCTGCCTCAAGTGGTGGTGTAGAGCGTTACAACCAGTCCATTGTTAAAATCCTCAAAAAGTTTGTGAGTGAAACAGGTAAAGACTGGGATGTAAAACTACCTCTAGTCTTAATGGCATTAAGAGAAACTCCAAGTAGTGCTACCAAGATGTCACCTTTTGAACTGATGACTGGTAGAAGAATGGTTCTACCTCAGCATCTACTGTACCGTACATCAGACCAAAATTTGATAAACGCTGCCAATACACATCAATATGTGGAGAACCTAAGAAAGCACCTGCAATATGCATTTGCATTTGCTCAAAGAAATTTAGAAAGATCTGCAACTGCCACTAAAACCTATTATGATCTCAAAACGTCCAAAAAGGAATATGAAATAAATGATAAAGTTTATCTTTATAACTTTGGAAGAGATCAGGTTAGGGAGAAGAAATTTCTACCCTCATGGAAAGGTCCTTTTGTCATTACTGACAAAATATCTCCAGTGGCCTATAAAATAAGGATCCCCAAAAATGAAGGTTTCATAGATAAATGGGTCCATATCAATCAATTGCGGGCATGTCATCCCAGATCCCAACTACAAGTCATAGAGGGAGAATGAAGTGTCATATCCCCAAATGAACTAAAGACATAGTGTAGTTTAAAGATGCCTAACTGATAAACATGAAGGCTCAAAATAACAAACTTTCTACATAAGAGACTGTCTATGTTTTATATGGCCAACATCCTCACCGAGTACCACTGACTTTGATCCAATTCAAACACATGCGCCCTACATATATTTGAATTTGAAAGGGGGAATTATGTCAGGGTAAAGGTCAATGACATCATATATATATATTAATATATATACGTAAATGAAATAATATAAAAAGGATGTATGTATATATGAAGCCGTCTATTTTATCAGATGTGCTATAGAATAGAAATTCTGATGTCAGGATTTAACTCAAAAACCCCTACCAGATGGGAGCTGGGTGAATACACGTTTATCAGGATTGGAAATCAGCATACCTTTGAAGCACCACCTCCTACTTTGTAAGCACGCAGACAAATTTTCCTAAAAGAAACTAACTCAGTGACCATGCTCATTTGACTATATGCAGAGTTTTATGACTCTAAGACATTTGGTCTACCCAATTTAAGACAATCACTTAAAAGGATAAAATCTAAAATAGTTGGATAAGCATAGTACTTACAGGAAACCCCTTTGATTATTTAGAATAAATGATCTGTGTTTTGGGTGGAGAATATTCTTGGGAGGTCTCTGGAATTTGTCACCTAAATCTTGTGATTTCAAAGTAAGATGTGTTGCAAACACACAGCTAGGGGGAAGGTGACACAAATAGAATTAAATACATTTTGCAAAGGGAACAATGCCAGTTTTCCATGTATGTTTAAAATGATTCATGCTATATATATTGAAATTAAACACATTATATTAAATAGATAATTGCTGCAGGGGATATTTATATAGGAAATAAATTCAGATATACATAGAAAAGATATATATGTTTTGAAAACATAAAAGGTCTTACTTAGCCTCTGGTTTTTAAGAATATTTGTGGACCTAAAAGTAAATGATTAATAATACTTAATCTTATTTCAGATGGACCATAGACAAATGAATACTTAGATCATTTCTAATAATTGTTTCCATTTCTATTGCAGGCATCAATTCATATATGCAGAAATTGTCGGAGACATAGAACATATTATATTAAGTGAAAGAAAACATATTAGAATGTATAAATGCCATTAATTTCAGAATAATTGGCAGTATAAATTAATATAATACAATATAAATAATGTTAGACACATGTTTCATATCAAAATGACCAGAGAGATAATGTGATCTTACCCAGCTGCGATTGGTATTGTGAACTTATTAATATGAAGAAAATTATGGTAGTTATTACACATTTTAAAGAAAGATGTTTAAATGTATAGCTGTATTTTTTTTTGTCATGCTGCATTTGTTCTGTGCTGGTTGTTTGTATGACTGCTGCCACCCGGTGTTGCCATTAGAGAACTACAGCCAGAAAGCCTTTTGGCTGTTAAATATAAGATATTCCAATTATCCAATAGAGGGACAAGGTTTTTGAAGGGCCACCCATATTTCACACCCATGATTAGACAATAAGTTGTATGCAGAAGGGAAAAAAGGACACTGGCTGCTGAGTTTTGGTAACTGACTGAAACTGTTTGCGTGGGACACAGTCAAACTATAAAAACAAAGTGGGCCATACTTCTCCTCTTCCATTGCAATTACACTTATTTTATATGAGGTGGGAAAAGTCTTGAAGCTGAACATCATTTTGGTAAAGTATAAGAAAAGGGCTGCTAATTACATGTGATATTTTAGTCACTGCAGTTTAAAGTACAGTTAAAAGATTTAAAGAAGCAGTGTGTTTTTTTTTTTTTCAAGTTAGCATTTCACAGCCTATATATTGTATCTGATTTGTTAAGTAATTCATCTGTGCAAATTCTGATACTGTAAATTTTGTATTAGGATAAATTGCAGTTAAATAGCAGAATATATATATTATCATATTGCTTAAGAGCACAGTTTAAAATTGTATTGTTTGGATGTTAAAAGATTTATAAATAAGGCTGGTTTTTAAGATAAACGTGTATGAATTTTGCATAGCATATTTACATAATTTTCAAGCGCATATAATATTATTTCATTTCCTTTTATTGCAAATATATTTCAATATGTTCATGGATATTAACTAAATAAAAGAATTCAGATATTTATATTAATTGTATGGTCTAGTAAGTGCATGTTGATTAAGGATTTCTATTTTTAAGGAAAATTATTATTTGTATTGTGATTATAACCCTGCCATAAGCTGATATATTATTTGGATAGCACTACTAAGATTTTCATAAATATACTGACATATATATCTATATCATTCATAGAGAGAGTTGTTGTGGGGAGCCCAGAGGGATCCAGCACTGACACTGAGCTGCCTTTGCAGTCTTCTGGTAAGTCCATTGACTCATTTATATGTCATTGAAGGTGTATTGGTAATCAATATTATGATCATGATTCTGATGAAGCATTACATTTGAATCAAACATATAATTTACTCATCTGATTATATATCAATTTTATTTTAATATTGAAAGATTAAGATCTCAAAGCTTCTTAGTCTACACCTTTGTTATTCAGAAGATGGATAGCATATGTTTGTTTAGATTTTCAATTTTGACAACAATCATCAAGTGATACACACATGAGAACTCTTAAATGTTCAATGTACTCTGCTTTTATGATTTCTAAAATAATACAGACAATAAATAGAAAATATGAATAATTGAGAATAACAAATCTAATGTCATTTGTATGCTCCATCAAAATGATGTAAATCATAACTTTGGGTGTGTATATCTTTAATGCAACATTGATGTGTGTCTTTGAGCAACAGTAACATATGATATAATTTCTGATCTTAACGTGTACACAACATGTTATGTTTTACAGAGATAGATTTAACATGTGGGACGAAGGAGGAAGAGGCTCCCTTGGAGTCTGATGGTATGTGAAATATATCTAACATGTATCCAACATGTTTTTTACTTGAAAACATTTTTATTGAAGAAAATCAAAGTCTACAGCTTTTGCACTTTAAAAAGGAATATTCTTTTCTTTTAGAATACACTACTGCCCCCTTTCTATATCAGGCAGCATGAACATATGCTTTGATTATTCTTTCATTTTTGTCTGATTTGTAATTCATGCCATCATGATGTCACATGCATATTCCAGGCCAAACCACAATAATCATTTTCGAATTGTACAGACAGTCATTGCTATTCATCTGAGTGCCTATATGCATACCATATCCTTATGTCATCATTGTTTAGAAATTCAAACACACTTCTAAGTATATTGAAAACATAATCAAGTTGAAATGCCTTGATTTGATTTCATGATGTATGAGATGTTAATATATTTTTATTATATATTTCAGATGGATCCTCCACTTCTGGGCATCATTTTTCCGCCCCTGCCCAGTCCCCTGCCCCTTCACAGGCCCCTGCCTCTTCCCAGGCCCCTGCCCCTTCCCAGGCCCCTGCCCAGGCCCCTCCACAGGCCCAAGACCCTCCCGGCCCTTCCCATTTTGCCTGTCCTGTCCCTCCCAAAAAACGCCCCTTAGCCCCCCTTCGCTGCTCTCCCCGTATTTTGGTCCGTACAGCTACCCCACCTGCCCAGCCCCCAACTCACCACTCCCCAGCTGCATGGGCTACCCCAGAGCGGCAGCCCATCCCTCCCCAACCCAATCCCATCCCTTCCCCCTGTCTCAACCTTCATTGTCCTGGGTGTCGGATTGTCCTTCCCAGGCACAGCTGTAAGTATCATTCAAAATCAACATTATAAGATATTTAAAGGTACACTGAAGGCAAATTTTTTCTATTGTGATTCAAATAGAGCATGCAATGTTAATCAAATTTATAATTTGCTACTCTTATAAATTCTTCTTCGTTCTCTTGCTATCTTTATTTAAACAAAGAAATGCATATAATTTTTTAAAATATTCAGAACTCTGGACATAATTTCTTTATTGTTGGATGAATTTATCCATCAATCAGCAGGGACAACCAAGGTTGATCACCAAAAATGGCCTGCCATATAAACATACATTCTTGCATTTAAAATAAAGATAGCTAGAGAATTATAACATTTTAAGAATAGGAGTAAATTAAAAACTTGATTTAAATGTCATGCTCTATCTGAATCACAAAAGAAAATATTTTGGTTCAGTGTCCCTTTAATTTGATATCACTACATATACCAATCATCACTACTTGGATCCAAAAATTTATTTTAAATTTTTCATACATTATTTCTTGTATAACCCAGTGGGAATGTAATTTCTTCTGGTTGCTATGTTTACACAGCTTGGCCTCAACGCCAAAATGTTTAAGGATAGGTGTGGATACCACAGTATAACTAAACTATTTAAATTGCCAATGTAAGTACAATGGAAATCCTTTTACAAGATTTTATACACTCAAGCTGTAAAAGTGGATCATTGAAAACCAATTAAAGGGGAGAACATGTTTGAGTAAACTGACCCTTTAATGGTTTATGTCTGAATAACATATTTAATGTGTAAATAATCAATTTCCACAAATTAATTTAAAGAATGATTTGTCTTTATGATGACAATGTATCTTTGCTCATTTTTTATTAGGTTGTGTAATTATCATTAATATTTTTAATTTTCTTTATTTTAGGCTGTGACTCAACATGGCTCACGCTAGAAGCTCTAGCACGCGTAGAGCAGGCCGTGTTGAGGAACGCAGTGGATCTGAGAGGAATGAACGACACCATGCATGCCCAGCTACAGGTTCAGCGTTTGACTCTACAACGTATGATGAGTGTAGAGTCAATGCTTGAATCTGGAGCTGGACAGGCACAGGACGATGAAGGGGATGCCCAATAAGTGGAGGATCTGGAGATGCTCCAAGGGCGCAGATAAGAATCTTCCGTCCACATGTTGCTGTTCTGTTTTTTATTGTTGCCATTTTGCCTTTTTTGATTATTGTTGTGCCTGTTGTGGCCCTTGTCCACTCTCTCCAAGGACTGTGATGCACTCTTTTACCTTGTCAAATGGCTCCAATGGGGCTGTGCTGGCCCTTGCCAACTTTCTCCAAGGACTGTGATGCACTCTTTTACCTTGTCAAATGGCTCCATTGGGGCTGTGTTGGCCCTTGTCCACTCTCTCCAAGGACTGTGATGCACTCTTTTACCTTGTCAAATGGCTCCAATGCGGCTGTGTTGGGCCTTGTCCACTCTCTCCAAGGACTGTGATGCACTCTTTTACCTTGTCAAATGGCTCCAATGGGGCTGTGCTGGCCCTTGACAACTCTCTCCAAGGACTGTGATGCACTCTTTTGCCTTGTCAAATGGCTCCAATTTTAATGATCGTTCAACATGGCTCACGCTAGAAGCTCTAGCACGCGTAGAGCAGGCCGTGTTGAGGAACGCAGTGGATCTGAGAGGGATGAACGACACCATGCATGCCCAGCTACAGGTTCAGCATTTGACTCTACAACGTATGATGAGTGTAGAGTCAATGCTTGAATCTGGAGCTGGACAGGCACAGGACGATGAAGGGGATGCCCAATAAGTGGAGGATCTGGAGATGCTCCAAGGGCGCAGATAAGAATCTTCCGTCCACATGTTGCTGTTCTGTTTTTTATTGTTGCCATTTTGCCTTTTTTGATTATTGTTGTGCCTGTTGCACTCTTTTACCTTGTCAAATGGCTCCAATGGGGCTGTGTTGGCCCTTGTCCACTCTCTCCAAGGACTGTGATGCACTCTTTTACCTTGTCAAATGGCTCCAATGGGGCTGTGTTGGCCCTTGTCCACTCTCTCCAAGGACTGTGATGCACTCTTTTACCTTGTCAAATCGCTCCAATGGGGCTGTGTTGGCCCTTGCCAACTCTCTCCAAGGACTGTGATGCACTCTTTTACCTTGTCAAATGGCTCCAATGGGGCTGTGTTGGCCCTTGCCAACTCTCTCCAAGGACTGTGATGCACTCTTTTACCTTGTCAAATGGCTCCAATGGGGCTGTTTTGGCCCTTGTCCACTCTCTCCAAGGACTGTGATGCACTCTTTTACCTTGTCAAATGGCTCCAATGGGGCTGTGTTGGCCCTTGTCCACTCTCTCCAAGGACTGTGATGCACTCTTTTACCTTGTCAAATGGCTCCAATGGGGCTGTGTTGGCCCTTGCCAACTCTCTCCAAGGACTGTGATGCACTCTTTTACCTTGTCAAATGGCTCCAATGGGGCTGTGTTGGCCCTTGGCAACTCTCTCCAAGGACTGTGATGCACTCTTTTACCTTGTCAAATGGCTCCAATGGGGCTGTGTTGGCCCTTGTCCACTCTCTCCAAGGACTGTGATGCACTGTTTTACCTTGTCAAATGGCTCCAATGGGGCTGTGCTGGCCCTTGCCAACTCTCTCCAAGGACTGTGATGCACTCTTTTACCTTGTCAAATGGCTCCATTGGGGCTGTGTTGGCCCTTGTCCACTCTCTCCAAGGACTGTGATGCACTTTTTTTCCTTGTCAAATGGCTCCAATGCGGCTGTGTTGGGCCTTGTCCACTCTCTCCAAGGACTGTGATGCACTCTTTTACCTTGTCAAATGGCTCCAATGGGGCTGTGCTGGCCCTTGACAACTCTCTCCAAGGACTGAGATGCACTCTTTTGCCTTGTCAAATGGCTCCAATTTTAATGATCTTTCAACATGTTTTTTGTAAACGTTGTTTATGTTTTATGACATACTAATAAAATACATGTCATTCCACGATTCTTTGTCCTTTTTATTCATGTCATTGATTGAAATCTCTATTTTATGTGGTTAATCCTTAAAAGGACCTGAAACCAAATAATGGTCTTTCCGGAATCATATATGTAATACAATTGTAAATGACTTTAATATTTACATCTCCAATTTAATTAGATTCATTTTCTTGATATAGTTTTCGAAAAGCTTTATCTTTGCAAGATTATGATTAGCATAGTAATGATTTTATATATGTATATATATATATCTTGATGTTTTTATATATATATATATATGTATATTTTTAATTTCACATCCATGTATTCATTTGTAAACTCTGCGTTAATTGATGCACTTTTAACAAATGATCCCAGGATTGATACAATGAGATAATCTCTGTAAAGTGTTATTTTTATGTAAATAGTATTCTCTCTGTGAATCCTGTTTTTTTTTTATTTGGTATTTCATGTCCCTTTAAGTGATGCTGACCACAATTGTTAAGGAATGGATCTGCATTTCTAAAGCGTTTTTGTCCTTTTTACATGAACAAGGACATATAATCTTATTTAAAATAAATCTTATTTGAATGTTGACAGCACATGTATTCCAATTTCAATTATATCTTATTGTAGTAGTGTAACCAAATCAATCACTGTGTGTAATGCGCATATTTTAGATGATGAATATCTTTCTATTAATATTTTAAAAAATTAATTATCCTCCGATATATGGCTATAGGTAGGCTGACCATATTTCAACTTGAATAAGTGACACGTTTGATCAATACATGTGTCATTATTGTTATTCCAAAACAATATAAACATATATGAAAACATCAATGACATATGTATTTATCATGTGTACCTTTTAAATGTTAAAGATGGACACCATAGCTATAGTTAAAGGGACAGTCAAGTCCAAAAAGATGATTCATGATTTAAATAGGACATGCGAGTTTAACCAACTTCCTAATTTACTTTTCTTCACAATTTTGCTTTGTTCTCTTGGTATTCTTATTTGAAATGTAAACCTAGGAGGTTCATATGCTAATTTCTTCGAACTTGAAGACTGCCTCTAATCTGAATACATTTTGACTACTATAAGGCATTAGTTCACATGTTTCATATAGATAACATTGAGCTCATGCACGTAAAGTGACCTAGGAGTGAGCATTGATTGGCTAAACTGCATGTCTGTCAAAAGAACAGAAATAATGGGGCAGTCAGCAGAAGCTTAGATACAAGATAATAACAGAAGTAAAAAGTATATTAATATATAACTGTGTTTGTTGTTCAAAAATGAGTAATGTGTAATAAAGGGATTAGCTATATTTTTAAACAACAACATTTCTGGGGTTGACTGTCCCTTTAACATATAATATATAACACATCCCTATTTTCCGAATGCATCTCCTAGCATTAATTCTCAGTTAAAGGGACATGAAACTCAATAATCCAAAGATTTTCATTTATTGTTACAATGTATTTCAAATTGCAATGTCGTACATAATCGTGTAACCTTAAAATATTGTTTTCAAGTCTATTTAAAACATGCTGCTTGCTAAATAGTTTAGTTAAAAATACTCTGCTTCTAATGAAATATCTCCTTATTTTCAATAATGGATTCTATTTCATATATCACAGTATTTCGTTATCTAGCGTGACATTCCTAGCTAGCAATATAGACACATACTAGTTTCTAAAATATAAATACGTTTCTTATTGATATGCCAAGCTATCAACTGAGTCCTTGTATTGGCTGAGGTTTTTCCTCGATCTCGGATGCGCCATGTTGCTTAAGACGTCACCTGCCAGGCTGTCCAATGATTCCTTGTATTGGCTGACGTTTTTACGTGATCAAGGATGCGCCTTTTATTGGATGGCGTATTTACGCGATCAAGGATGCGCCTTTTATTGGATGGCGTTTTTACGTGATCAAGCATGCGCCTTTTATTGGATGACGTTTTTACGCGATCAAGGATGCGCCTTTTATTGGATGGCGTTTTTACGCGATCAAGGATGCGCCATGTTAATTAAGACGTCACATGCAAAGGTGTAAAAAGCGTCTGATTGTATTACGTAGTCCCGCAATATTAGATTTTGCACGTAACCCACGTTTGTGAATGAGAAGAAAGTTTAAAACCATGGTGAGTATGGATTGTGTGAATCATGTAACATTGTTGACCCATAGCTGATAAAGAACACAACATTCTCTTTTGATAGCTGTCTGGTTGAATAAACGAATGAAAGCAAAATGTTTTCATGCATAAGATATTTCGAGGCAAGTGCAAATCCCTGAATATAGTCCATCTTGTTTAATATGTTTGTCAACAATATGTTCCTTTTTATGAAAAATGACTGTGTTGTGTTTAATTTTCAACATATCGAATTCATAAATATGCGCTATTATATTAGAATCAAGTAATCAATATGCATTTATATTTATCATATGCTAAATATATGAGATGCCGACTTTTTCTAGATGTTATGTCGTCGTATATTTTATTAAAGGGTCATTATACACTCACATTAAAAACCAAATATGTTTTTTTATCTCTAGTTATATAGTCCATTTTTTACCAAATACATGTCTAGTTTTGCTTATGTTCAAATAACATTTAATTCATTTTCTGACTCCTCACCAAGCCTCAAAGTTTGATGTGAGTACCATCAGCTACCTTCTCCAGCTTGCTCCTGTTTGTGTAAAGGGTCGTTTCATATGCTAATGAAGGGGTATTGTCTTGTTTTACACTTGTAATGGGCTTTACAGCTATCTTTTCAATATAGATAAACCGATTTTCTTTGAAAGTGTTTAAAGCTTTTTCAGATTGATTTTGATATCAGTATGTGGTAATCTTGTGGTTTCTAGTAGTGTCTATTACATGCAGTTCTCTGAAAAAGATTGTATACTGTCCCTTTAATGCAAATGTTGATTGTTGTGTCATGTATGAGTTCCACATTGGTTAATCTCCAAATATATTATTGTGAGCATATATTTGTTTATTCACTCATAAAAGGACTTTAAACCATATTCCTTGTAAAAACAAATGTCTTTCTAAAATAATTCAAACACAATAATGTCTCTTTAAGAAAATAGACTTTATTTAACACGTCAATAGAAATCCTATTCCAATATTTATTGTTTGAACAAGTACATGTAGATATACCAACAATCACAAAATATTAGTATATGTTAGCATATGTAATTTTTTAAAGGGGCAGTCTAGAAAACAAATAATGATTTGCATTATTAAAAAAGCAATTTTTTAAATAAAAATTATAGCAAACGTTTCTCACCAATTTATCATAGTTCTCTGGTTATTCTTATTTGCTAGCTAAACCTATGAGGTTCGTGTGCTCATTTATTAGAGCTTGAAGAGTGCATGTAATCAGAATGCATTTTGGCCACTAGAGGGCATTTTGATATAGAAAACCTTGAGCTCATACAGCATATTTACCCTGGATTGATCATTGATTGTATAAAATGTTGTTATGTCAGAATAACAAATAAGTGGTCAGTTTTCATAGGCATAGATACAAGGGTAAGCACATAAGTCACACGTATTTCTCCATGTTTTTTTTTCAAACTTGATAATGCGTAATACAGTGTTTTCTTTGTAAACAATAATGTTCTGACTGTCCCTTTAAGCTGTGTTATTGGCATTCAAACAGTAATATGCCATCATGGATAATTGTAATGGTCATTTTGTTTGAGATTAGGGAAACAGTTAGGACATCACATCACAGAAACCAATCAATATCATGAACAAGGATAGGTATGTGATGATGTGGTGTCCACACACTTATAACACACACTCTGCAAACAATCTGCCTCCATGGACCCGGTCCCATAGAAGCAGATTATATACAGAGTGTGGTCCACAAGTGTATGAAAAACACATCATCACATACCTATCAATTACACATTAAATAAATACGAAATAAACATATAAAAAAATACTTACTTCCTCTTCCTTCCCCTCTTCCCATGAGGCTGAGGCTCTGGGAGGTGCAACTGCCCCCTCCGACGAGTTCTCATCGGAGACGTTGTGGGAAGAGGGGAAGGAGGAGTACTGGGATGACCAAGGTGAGGAGATGGAGGAGATGGCCCAGGAGGAGATGGCCCAGGAGGAGATGGCCCAGCAGCAGATGACCCAGCAGCAGATGGCCCAGCAGCAGATGGCCCAGCAGCAGATGGCCCAGCAGCAGATGGCCCAGCATGCGCCTCCCGGAAGAAATTGAACATAGCTTCTTGTAGCTGGAAACTCCGGTTTTGTCCTTGTTCGATTCTTTTAAGAATCTCTATAATTGGTGTTTGTCCTTCTCTAATGCCACAAAGTTCTTTGATAATCTGAGTTCTCCCTTGGATATTTTCCATCCGGGAGGTACGCATCTGTTCAATGTAGTCGACTAACACACGCACCTCGGCTATCTCCTCCTGTTGTGCACGGCGGCCTGCTCGTGCATGGCGGCCTGCTGGTGCTTGAGGGGCCTCTTCCTCTGCTTCAGGGGCCTCTTCCTCTGCTTCAGGGGGGCCTCTTCCTCTGCTTCAGGGGGGGCCTCTTCCTCTGCTTCAGGGGGGCCTCTTCCTCTGCTTCAGGGGGGCCTCTTCTTCTTGTGCAGGGGGGGCCTCTTCTCTCCGAGGTGGCGATTCATCCCCACCACTCTCATACCGGGGAAAAGGAGGAGTCTGTAGTTGCTGTGCTGCCTCCTCCCCAGACTCTGTATATTGCAAAAAGAAAGAAATGTATATATTAGCATATTTCCAAATAAAGATGTAAATGCTTTTGCTTACAATAGAATTACAAATGCAGCCTCATTAATCCACTTTGAAATCTAACAATCAATACGATTTTCGCATTTTCCAAACCATGTTTGTGATATCTCTCTGGTCAATCTGAATGTTTTAGCGTTTGTTTTCAGTCTGTTTAAATGCACACCTAACCTATAGCCTAGATAGTAATGTAATAGCAAGGTCATTGTGAATGTGTTTACGTAATAATGTATTAAACAGCGTAATAGCATTAATCATATCCTTAAATACATTTTTTATTTTGGATGTTAATAGATTCTTAAATGAGCTTACCGTCAGATGAGAGTGGCAGGTTCCTGGTATTGATTCCTCCGATCCCGACTATGGCCACCTCGGAGATGCTGGGACGTAACATTTCCTCCCATCGGGAGTACTCAACAGTCAGTGCAGGCCCGCCACCGGTCCCTGTGGCATGTTGGTACTCCCTGGTTATTTTCTTTTTCAGCTCCATCTTGCAGTCCCGGTAACAATGTTTAATAGACTCCATATCTCTGTTACGGCCCCCCACTACATTAACTGCATCCGTTATCTCCCGCCAGAGCTTCCTCTTGTCACTCGGGGTGGTCTTCTGAGCCTGCAGCCTCTTATACCTGCCCATATACGCTTCTACGAGGGCCTCCTTCTCCTCCATAGTAAACCTCGCCTCCCTAGTCAGCTTGGCCTTCCCCTGTGATGGTGCCCTCTGTTTCCCGGACTGTGAAGCCCTACTCTGTCTGCCACTGGGCCCAGCCACTTGTTCATCTTGAACCAAGTGGCTGTGTCCACCCATCGCTTCCTCCCCCGCTTCCTGCCCCCCTTCCTGTCCTGTTCCTCTCCCCTCTCCCTCTCCTCCCCCCTCTACCTCTCCCCTGACTAATCTCCTGCCTGCCCTCCTCTTCCATCTCTTCCCTAAACTAAGCCCTAACTACTGAAACAAAAAGTGACTGTGCCCAAATGAAAGGGTGTTAAAATAAATAACTAAAAAGACCAAAAAAGTGCTGAAAGTGTGAAAGGGATATAAATAAAAGAGGGTAAGGAGTATTTAACCAACCAAAATGTATAAGAAGACTAAAAGGAGGATATGTAAACTAAATGTAACTAGGGGATGGGGATGGGATTAGAGGGAATGGGGTATGGGATTAGAGGAAATGGGATGAAAGGGAATGGGACTACAGGGAATGGGGTATGGAGTGTAGTATGAGAGGGTATGGGGTATGGAGTGTATGTAGTATTATTGATAAGTGTATGTATGTATTGAATGTGTTTGCCTGTAAATGTGTTAAGTATACAGAAAAAGCACTTGCACACTCACCCAAACCAACTGTCGCTCACTACCGCTCTCTTACTAACTCATGCTCCCACTAACTCATGCTCCCACTAACTCACGCTCCCACTAACTCACACTACCACTAACTCACACTACCACTAACTCACGCTCCCACTAACTCACGCTCCCACTAACTCCCACTACCACTAACTCACTCACGATAACACTAACTGACTCTCTCACACTAACACTAACTCGCACTAACTCTCACAATAACTCACTAAATCTCAAATCTCCAATCTCCAAAAACCCACCAGCAACACAGTCAAAGAAGCCATGCTTGTGTGGTGCTTATATACCCTGTGTAAATGAATAATGATGTACCGGTTTGCGTTGTAAATTGTGTTCAGGTATGCTTTGTTACGCCTAGATTTAGAGTTCTGCGTTAGCCGTCAAAACCAGCGTTAGAGGCTCCTAACGCTGGTTTTGGGCTACCGCTGGTATTTAGAGTCATGTAGGTAAGGGTCTAACGCTCACTTTCCAGCCGCGACTTTTCCATACCGCATATCCCCTTATGCCATTTGCGTATCCTATCTTTTTAATGGGATCTTTCTAACGCCGGTATTTGGAGTCTTGGCTGAAGTGAGCGTTAGAAATCTAACGACAAAACTCCAGCCGCAGAAAAAAGCCAGGAGTTAAGAGCTTTCTGGGCTAACGCCGGTTCATAAAGCTCTTAACTACTGTGCTCTACAGTACACTAACACCCATAAACTACCTATGTACCCCTAAACCGAGGTCCCCCCACATCGCCGCCACTCTATTAAATTTTTTTAACCCCTAATCTGCCGACCGCACAGCGCCGCCACCTACGTTATCCTTATGTACCCCTAATCTGCTGCCCCTAACAACGCCGACCCCTATATTATATTTATTAACCCCTAATCTGCCCCCAAAACGTCGCTGCCACCTACCTACAATAATTAACCCCTAATCTGCCGACCGGACCTCACCGCTACTCTAATAAAGTTATTAACCCCTAATCTGCCTCAATAACCCTATAATAAATAGTATTAACCCCTAATCTGCCCTCCCTAACATCACTGACACCTAACTTCAAGTATTAACCCCTAATCTGCTGACCGGACCTCGCCGCTACTCTATTAAATGTATTAACACCTAAAGCTAAGTCTAACCCTAACACTAACACCCCCCTAAGTTAAATATAATTTTTATCTAACGAAATAAATTAACTCTTATTAAATAAATTAATCCTATTTAAAGCTAAATACTTACCTGTAAAATAAATCCTAATATAGCTACAATATAAATTATAATTATATTGTAGCTATTTTAGGATTAATATTTATTTTACAGGCAACTTTGTATTTATTTTAACCAGGTACAATAGCTATTAAATAGTTAATAACTATTTAATAGTTACCTAGTTAAAATAATTACAAAATTACCTGTAAAATAAATCCTAACCTAAGTTACAATTAAACCTAACACTACACTATCAATAAATTAATTAAATAAAATACCTACAATTATCTACAATTAAACCTAACACTACACTATCAATAAATTAATTAAATACAATACCTACAAATAAATACAATTAAATAAACTAACTAAAGTACAAAAAATAAAAAAAGAACTAAGTTACAAAAAATAAAAAAATATTTACAAACATTAGAAAAATATTACAACAATTTTAAGCTAATTACACCTACTCTAAGCCCCCTAATAAAATAACAAAGCCCCCCAAAATAAAAAAATGCCCTACCCTAGTCTAAAATAAAAATAGAAAAGCTCTTTTAGCTTACCAGCCCTTAAAAGGGCCTTTTGCGGGGCATGCCCCAAAGAAAACAGCTCTTTTGCCTGGAAAAAAAAACATACAATACCCCCCCCAACATTACAACCCACCACCCACATACCCCTAATCTAACCCAAACCCCCCTTAAATAAACCTAACACTAAGCCCCTGAAGATCTTCCTACCTTATCTTCACCACGCCGGGTATCACCGATCGGTCCAGGCTCCGATGTCTTGATCCAAGCGGGGGCTGAAGACATCCATCCTCCGGCTGAAGTCTTGATCCAAGCGGCGGCTGAAAAAGTCCATCATCGGGCAGAAGTCTTCATCCTATCCGGGCAGAAGAGGAGATCCGGACCGGTAGACATCTTCATCCAAGCGGCATCTTCTATGTTCTTCCATCCGACGATGAGCGGCTCCATCTTCAAGACCTCCTGCGCGGATCCATCCTCTTCTTCCGACGACTAGACGATGAATGAAAGTTCCTTTAAGGGATGTCATGCAAGATGGCATCCCTCGAATTCCGATTGGCTGATAGGATTCTATCAGCCAATCGGAATTAAGGTAGGAAAATTCTGATTGGCTGATGGAATCAGCCAATCAGATTGAAGTTCAATCCGATTGGCTCATCCAATCAGCCAATCGGATTGAACTTGAATCTGATTGGCTGATTCAATCAGCCAATCAGATTTTTTCTACCTTAATTCTGATTGGCTGATAGAATACTATCAGCCAATCGGAATTCGAGGGACGCCATCTTCGATGATGTCCCTTAAAGGAACCTTCATTCGTCGTCTAGTCGTAGGAAGAAGAGGATGGATCCGCGCCGGAGGTCTTGAAGATGGAGCCGCTCGTCGTCGGATGGAATAACATAGAAGATGCCGCTTGGATGAAGATGTCTACCAGTCCGGATCTCCTCTTCTGCCCGGATAGGATGAAGACTTCTGCCCGATGATGGACTTTTTCAGCCGCCGCTTGGATCAAGACTTCAGCCGGAGGATGGACGTCTTCAGCCCCCGCTTGGGTTTGGATCAAGACATCGGAGCCTGGACCGATCGGTGATACCCGGCGTGGTGAAGATAAGGTAGGAAGATCTTCAGGGGCTTAGTGTTAGGTTTATTTAAGGGGGGTTTGGGTTAGATTAGGGGTATGTGGGTGGTGGGTTGTAATGTTGGGGGGGTATTGTATGTTTTTTTTCCAGGCAAAAGAGCTGTTTTCTATGGGGCATGCCCCGCAAAAGGCCCTTTTAAGGGCTGGTAAGGTAAAAGAGCTTTTCTAATTTTATTTTAGAATAGGGTAGGGCATTTTTTTATTTTGGGGGGCTTTGTTATTTTATTAGGGGGCTTAGAGTAGGTGTAATTAGCTTAAAATTGTTGTAATATTTTTCTAATGTTTGTAAATATTTTTTTATTTTTTGTAACTTAGTTCTTTTTTATTTTTTGTACTTTAGTTAGTTTATTTAATTGTATTTATTTGTAGGTATTGTATTTAATTAATTTATTGATAGTGTAGTGTTAGGTTTAATTGTAACTTAGGTTAGGATTTATTTTACAGGTAATTTTGTAATTATTTTAACTAGGTAACTATTAAATAGTTATTAACTATTTAATAGCTATTGTACCTGGTTAAAATAAATACAAAGTTGCCTGTAAAATAAATATTAATCCTAAAATAGCTACAATATAATTATAATTTATATTGTAGCTATATTAGGATTTATTTTACAGGTAAGTATTTAGCTTTAAATAGGAATAATTTATTTAATAAGAGTTAATTTATTTCGTTAGATTTAAATTATATTTAACTTAGGGGGGTGTTAGGGTTAGACTTAGCTTTAGGGGTTAATACATTTATTAGAGTAGCGGCGAGGTCCGGTCGGCAGATTAGGGGTTAATAATTGTAGGTAGGTGGAGGCGACATTGGGGGCGACAGATTAGGGGTTAATAAATATAATATAGGGGTCGGCGGTGTTAGGGGCAGCAGATTAGGGGTTCATAGGGATAACGTAGGTTGCGACGGTGTACGGAGCTGCAGATTAGGGGTTAATTGTATAATGCAGGTGTCAGCAATAGCGGGGTCGGCAGATTAGGGGTTAATAAGTGTAAGGTTAGGGGTGTTTAGACTCGGGGTACATGTTAGGGTGTTAGGTGCAGACTTAGGAAGTATTTCCCCATAGGAAACAATGGGGCTGCGTTAGGAGCTTAACGCTGCTTTTTTGCAGGTGTTAGGTTTTTTTTTAGCTCAAACTGCCCCATTGTTTCCTATGGGGGAATCGCGCACGAGCACGTTTTTGAAGCTGGCCGCGTCCGTAAGCACCGCTGGTATTTAGAGTTGCAGTGGCGGTAATTTATGCTCTACGCTCCTTTTTTGGAGCCTAACGCAGCCCTTCTGTGAACTCTAAATACCAGCGGTATTTAAAAGGTGCGGGGGGAAAAAAAGCCAGCGTTAGCTACGCGGGTCGTTACCGACAAAACTCTAAATCTAGCCGATAGTAATTAGTATGTGTGAAATGTGTATTAGTTGTGTGAATTTGCGCACGCTCATTTTGAGTTAGTATTTGTGGAATGTGTAGAATGCGATGATGTCATAGTGCTCGTTTTCTATAACATTTTCCAATAGTATTATGTGTTAATGTTAATTTGCGATGGTGTCGTATTTGTGAAGTGTTGTATATGTATGTTTGTCCTAATATTTCGTAATGTTGAATGCGAGTATTTTTGCTTGTGTATGAGTGTGCATTTATTTTTCCTTTTTGGTATTTTCCGTATTTCCGTATCGTAAAGTATATGCGTATTCCTGGTTTTTTATTTTTTTATTTTTTTCCCCCGCTTGTGAATGTGTAATGCATGTGTGCTATGTTTTGTGATTGTTGTTCTGACATTTGCAGTGTGTTATTGTTATGCATTATATGGTATACGTCATATGACAAAGCAGTGCGTATTTCTCGCGAGATCGAGTGTTAGGTGAAAAAAGCGTGTTTGTTTGATTTGCCATTGATCTCTATGGGAGACTTTCTAACGCGGGCGTAATTACGCGTATAAAATAGACGCGTTAGGAGTCGTGTTAGAAGGTTGTTTTTAAACTCTAAATACCAGCGTTAAAAACACAGTGCGTTAGAAAAAAAAGACGCGTAGCTAACGCACCCCTTCTAACGCAAAACTCTAAATCTACGCGAAAGTTTGTAATTGACAAGTATTAGCAATTTGCTGCTAAATCTCCTAAAAATGATTATAAAGTTTGTAATCCTCTCCGTGAATGAGAATACGAATGTAATCTCCACTAGCTTGAGAGCAAGGCTTTTTCTACACGCCCTATCTAGTGTCTTTTACAGCCCCCATGCTGGGGCTGTCTGTGTAATAGATAAGGCTGTCACAAATCCCCAGCCTTTCTCCCTGACTGTTTACAGTGGCACGGATCTCACTCCCCCCTCTGTCCTCCCCGGTAAGCTTTCTGTAGAAACAAGAGGAATATTTCACTCACGGCTCTGTGACACATGATCCTGAGATGTTTTACAGAGCTGTGTGTGAAATATCAGAGTCAAAAGTAGATTGTGTTTTTATTCCATTCAAACAGCCAATATCTGCATAAGCAATTCACTGGCAATGTCAGCCTTTGATTAGTTTTGAGAATCATTTGTATCTCACAATTTATGGGATATTTGCTTTTGCATAATGTATACATCTCTTACAGAAATGTAACTGATATATTTTGTGTATAGCAGATAAATGATGGATTTTACTATCCATTAATGCCAATTAATAACAGACTGTTACCAGCAACGTTTATTCACTCTAAGTAATAGTGGTAGCCAAATGCTGTAGAAGAAAGTTTCCCTAAGCCTAAAGCCAGCCGTCCTACACCTCGGCAACATCCAGAGCTCCGCCCCCTGCAGCTACTCCCACTCTTCTGCCTCCTCATAAATATTCATATTGTATTATCTGTAAAGCAGGGGGCGGAGCTCTGGATGTTGCCGAGGTGCTGAAACAGCTGGCTTAGGGGAAACTTTCTTCTACAGCATTTGGCTACCACTATACTTAGGGTGAATAAACTTTGCTGGTAACAGTCTGTTATTACTTGGCATTAATGGATAGTAAAATCCGTCATTTATCTGCTATACACAAAATATATCAGTGACATTTCTGTAAGAGATGTATACATTATGCAAAAGCAAATATCCCATAAATTGTGAGATACGAATGATTCTCAAAACTAATCAAAGGCTGACATTGCCAGTGAATTGCTTATGCAGATATTGGCTGTTTGAATGGAATAAAAACACAATCTACTTTTGACTCTGATATTTCACACACAGCTCTGTAAAACATCTCAGGATCATGTGTCACAGAGCCGTGAGTGAAATATTCCTCTTGTTTCTACAGAAAGCTTACCGGAGAGGACAGAGGGGGGAGTGAGATCCGTGCCACTGTAAACAGTCAGGGAGAAACGCTGGGGATTTGTGACAGCCTTATCTATTACACAGACAGCCCCAGCATGGGGGCTGTAAAAGACACTAGATAGGGACTGTAGAAAAAGCCTTGCTCTCAAGCTAGTGGAGATTACGTTCGTATTCTCATTCACGGAGAGGATTACAAACTTTATAATCATTTTTAGGAGATTTAGCAGCAAAATTGCTAATACTTGTCAATTACAAACTTTATCTTCTGTTGGTGCTTTATTTGATTAGCCTATATTTTTTTGGGGTGTATAATGGCCCTTTAACTATCAACTAAGAATACCAAGAGAAATCAGAAAAATTGATGATAAACGTTTGAGATATATTTTATACAAATTGCATTTTTGGATATTAAAATCATTACTGTTTTGCTTTACTTGACTTTCCCTTTAAATAAGAACATATGCTAACATATACTAATCAAATAAGAACACCAAGAGAACAAAGATAAATTGGGGATAAAAGTTTAACAGAAATTTGTTGAAAATTGCATTTCCATATTCAAATCATTACTGTTTTGCTTGACTTGACTGTCCCTTTAAACAAGAACATATGCTAACATATACTAATCCTTAGGGCTTGTTGGTATATCTACACGTACTTGTTCAAACAAGAAAATATTTGAATTTGCTACTAAGCCTGTATGCCATATGTCTCTCGACGTGTTAAATAAAGTCTATTTTATTAAAGCTACATTATAGTGTTTGAGTTTTTTAAGAGACATTTCATTTAGAAGGTTTATGAAAGCAGAACATACGCTTACATGATTTGGAGAGAGTCTAACATTTTAAACAACATTCACACTTACTCATATTACTTTGACTTGTTTTCCTTTGCAGAAAGGTTTATCTAGGACTGCTCTGCTGATTGGTGGCTGCATACACCTACCGATTGCCATTGGCTCACCCATGTGTTTAATTAAAATATAGTAGTGTATTGATGCTCATTCAAAACATTATACCAAGAGACTGAAGCACATTTGAGAATAGAAGATAATTGCAAACCTGGTTAAAAAATGTATATGAAATAGAAATAAAAAAATTCTGGTTTCATGTCCTTTTAAGAGTTACATTAGAAATATATGCTGACAGTATTATATTTAAAGATCAACAATGTGTAAGCCATACATGACACGATACTGAGCATTTACATTAATAAAAAATATCAGGACATAACATCTAGAATAAGTAGACATCTCATATATTTATCATATGATAAAGGTCAATGCATATTGATTATTTTATTCAAATACAAAAGCGCATCTTTAGGAATTAGATATGTAGCAAATTCAACACAACACATTCATTATTTTGAAAATTGAAAATATTGTTGACAAACATATTAAACAAGATGGAGTATATTCATGGATTTGCACTTGCCTCAAAATGTATTCTGCATAAAAACATATTGCCTTAATTCGTTTCTTCAACGAGACAGCCATCAAAAGAGATTTTTGTGTTCTTTATCAGCTATGGTTCAACAATGTACATTACTGACACAATCAATAATCCATGAAAGTCATGCTTTTAAACTTGTGTTCTCATTCGCAAACGTGGGTTACGTGGAAAATCAAATATTGCGGGAGAACGTAATCCAATCAGATGAATTTAACACCTTGGCATGTGACGTCTTAAGCAACATGGCGCATCCGAGATCGCGTAAAAACGTCATCCAATCAAAAGCGCATCTGAGATCGGGTAAAAATGTCATCCAATCAAAGGACGCATTTTATAGCTTTGCATGTGACGTCTTAAGCAACATGGCTTATCCAAGATCACGTAAAAATGTCATTCAATCAAAGGCGCATCTGAGATCGCGTAAAAACGTCATCCAATCAAAGGAAGCATTTTACAGCTTTGCATGTGACGTCTTAAGCAACATGGCGCATCCAAGATTGCGTAAAAATGTCATTCAATCAAAGGCACATCTGAGATAGCGTAAAAACATCATCCAATCAAAGGACGCATTTTACAGCTTGGCATGTGTCGTCTTAAGCAACATGGCGCATCCGAGATCTTATAAAAACGTCATTCAATCAAAGGCGCATCTGAGATCGCATAAAAACGTCATCCAATCAAAGGACGCATTTTACAGCTTTGCATGTGACGTCTTAAGCAACATGGCACATCCGAGATTGCGTAAAAATGTCATCCAATCAAAGGCGCATCCGAAATCGCATAAAAACGTCATCCAATCAAAGGCGCATCCGAGATCGCGTAAAAACGTCATCCAATCAAAGGACACATTTTACAGCTTTGAATGTCAATAAGAAACGTATTTATATTGTAAACACTAGTATGTGCTATATTGTTATCTATGAAGCGTGTTTGTTTTTGTTTCATGTAATACACAACACATTAATTATTTTTAAAATTGAAAATATTGTTGACAAACATATTAAACAAGATGGAGTATATTCATGGATTTGCACTTGCCTCAAAATGTATTCTGCATAAAAACATATTGCCTTCATTCGTTTCTTCAACGAGACAGCCATCAAAAGAGATTTTTGTGTTCTTTATCAGCTATGGTTCGACAATGTACATTACTGACACAATCAATAATCCATGAAAGTCATGCTTTTAAACTTGTGTTCTCATTCGCAAACGTGGGTTACGTGAAAAATCAGATATTGCGGGAGAACGTAATCCAATCAGATGAATTTAACACCTTGGCATGTGACGTCTTAAGCAACATGGCGCATCCGAGATCGCGTAAAAACGTCATCCAATCAAAACCGCATCTGAGATCGCGTAAAAACATCATCCAATCAAAGGACGCATTTTACAGCTTGGCATGTGTCGTCTTAAGCAACATGGCGCATCCGAGATCTCATAAAAACGTCATTCAATCAAAGGCGCATCTGAGATCGCGTAAAAACGTCATCCAATCAAAGGACGCATTTTACAGCTTTGCATGTGACGTCTTAAGCAACATGGCGCATCCGAGATTGCGTAAAAATGTCATCCAATCAAAGGCGCATCCGAAATCGCATAAAAACATCATCCAATCAAAGGCACATCCAAGATCGTGTAAAAACGTCATCCAATTAAAGGACGCATTTTACAGAGTTGCATGTGACGTCTTAAGCAACATGGCGCATCCGAGATTGCGTAAAAACGTCATCCAATCAAAGGCACATCTGAGATCACGTAAAAACGTCATCCAATCAAACGACACATTTTACAGCTTTGAATGTCAATAAGAAACGTATTTATATTGTAAAAACTAGTATGTGCTATATTGTTATCTATGAAGCGTGTTTGTTTTTGTTTCATGTAATGCACAACACATTATTTTTAAAATTGAAAATATTGTTGACAAACATATTAAACAAGGTGGAGTATATTCATGGATTTGCACTTGCCTCAAAATGTATTCTGCATAAAAACATATTGCCTTCAGTCGTTTCTTCAACGAGACAGCCATCAAAAGAGATTTTTGTGTTCTTTATCAGCTATGGTTCGACAATGTACATTACTGACACAATCAATAATCCATGAAAGTCATGCTTTTAAACTTGTGTTCTCATTCGCAAACGTGGGTTACGTGGAAAATCAAATATTGCGGGAGAACGTAATCCAATCAGATGAATTTAACACCTTGGCATGTGACGTCTTAAGCAACATGGCGCATCCGAGATCGCGTAAAAATGTTATCCAATCAAAAGCGCATCTGAGATCGCGTAAAAACATCATCCAATCAAAGGACGCATTTTACAGCTTGGCATGTGTCGTCTTAAGCAACATGGCGCATCCGAGATCTCATAAAAACGTCATTCAATCAAAGGCGCATCTGAGATCGCGTAAAAACATCATCCAATCAAAGGACGCATTTTACAGCTTTGCATGTGACGTCTTAAGCAACATGGCGCATCCGAGATTGTGTAAAAATGTCATCCAATCAAAGGCGCATCTGAAATCGCATAAAAACATCATCCAATCAAAGGCACATCCAAGATCGTGTAAAAACGTCATCCAATTAAAGGATGCATTTTACAGAGTTGCATGTGACGTCTTAAGCAACATGGCGCATCCGAGATTGCGTAAAAACGTCATCCAATCAAAGGCGCATCCGAGATCGCGTAAAAACGTCATCCAATCAAAGGACGCATTTTACAGCTTTGAATGTCAATAAGAAACGTATTTATATTGTAAAAACTAGTATGTGCTATATTGTTATCTATGAAGCGTGTTTGTTTTTGTTTCATGTAATGCACAACTTCACATAATATCACGCTAGATAATGTAATAATGTGAGATATGAAATATAATCCATTGTTGGTAATAAGGATATATTTCATTAGAATCTGAAGATTCTGAACTATTTAGGAAGCAGCAGGGTTTAAATGGACATGAAACCCACATTTTATGTTACACGTTTATGTACGAGATTTCAATTTTAACTACCTTTCAAATTTAATGATATTATTTAAATTAGCTTCTTTCTCTTGTTATCTTTTGATGAAATGTGTTTCTAGGTAATCTCAAGAGCAGCAAATAACCTATGTTCTAACTTCTGATTGTGGCTGCATATATATACCAATTGTCATTAGTTCACATATGTGTTCATTTAGAAACCATTAGTGCACTGCTGATCCTTAAGAAAATGATACCAAGAGACTGAATCAAATTTGAGAATTAAAGTACATTTTAAATTTGTTTAAAATAGTATGTTATACCTAAATGATAAAATTCATTATTGGGTTTCATGTCCCTTTAATTGAGAAAGAATGCTACGAGATACATTATGAAAATCTGGATTGGTTATACATTATATGTTACCTATAGCTCTGGTGTCCATCTTTCCACTTTAAAAAAGGACACATGAGAAATACATATGTAAGGGATGTTTTCAGAGCTGTTTAAATAATTTTTTGGAATAAGAATAATGACACATGTATTTATCATATGTGTCACTTATTCAAGCGGAAATATGGTCAGCCTATAGCAATATATCGTTTGATAATTAAAGATAATCAATAATAATAGAAAGATATTAATCATGTAAAATATGTGCATTACATACAGTGATTTCTTTTGTTATACTACTACAATAAGATGTAAGTGAAATTGGAATAGATGTGCTGTCAACATTCAACTTTAGTCGGTTTTAAACATATTATATGTGTATGTTGATGTCAAAAGTAAATAAATACATTAGAAATGCATATCCATAAATTAAGAATTGTGGTCAGCATCACTTAAAGGGACATGAAATACAATTTTAAGAAACTTTCTAATTTACTCCTATTATAAATTTTTCTTCGTTCTTTTGCAATCTTTATTTGAAAAATAAGGCATTTAAACTTTTTTTTTGGTTCAGGGCCATGGTCAGCACTTGCTTGGTTGGTTAAATTAATATACCAATCAGCAAGAACAACCCAGGTTATTCACCAAAAATGGGCCGGCATCTAAACTTACATTCTTGCTTTTCAAATAAAGATACCAAGAGAATGAAGAAAATTTGATAATAGGAGTAAATTAGAAATTTGCTTAAAATTGCATGCTCTATCTGAATCACAAAAGAAAAAAATTGGGTTCAGTGTCCCTTTAAGTTCAGGATTCACAGAGAGGATACTATTTCCATCAACTTCATAATTTACATTGATTATCTCATTAGTTTAATAATCTTGGGATCATTTGTTAAAGGTGCATCAATTCACTAATGGTTTCTAAATGAACACATGGATGAGACAATAACAACCAATATATATATGTAACCAACAATCAACATCTAGAACCTCGGTTCTCTGCTACTCATGATCTTGCAAAGATAAACCTTTCAGCAAAGTATATCAATAAAATGAAGCAAATTAAATAATAGATGTAAATATGAAATTTAGTTAAAATTGTATTCTATATCTGAATCATTAAAGACCATTTTTGGTTTTCATGTTACTTTTAAGGATTAACCACATAGAATATAGTTTTTACTAAATGACATGAATAAATAAAGATGACAAATAACATATTAATTCCATTTTTTATTATGATGTCAAAAAAACTAAGAAATAAGATAACTTTCAAAAAAGTCATAATGATAAATCAGCCCCATTGGAGCCATCTGACAAGGTGACATAGTGCATCACAGTCCTTGGAGGGAGATGACAAGGGCAGAACAAAGGCCAACACAGCCTCATTGGAGCCATCTGACAAGGTGACATAGTGCATCACAGTCATTGGAGGGAGTTGACAAGGGCAAGCAAAGGCCAACACAGTCCCATTGGAGCCATCTGACAAGGTGACATAGTGCATCACAGTCATTGGAGGGAGTTGACAAGGGCAAGCAAAGGCCAACACAGCTCCATTGGAGCCATTTGACAAGGTAAAAGAGTGCATCACAGTCCTTGGAGAGAGTTGGCAAGGGCCAGCACAGCCCCATTTGAGCCATTTGACAAGGTAAAAGAGTGCATCACAGTCCTTGGAGAGAGTTGGCAAGGGCCAGCACAGCCCCATTGGAGCCATTTGACAAGGTAAAAGAGTGCATCACAGTCCTTGGAGAGAGTTGGCAAGGGCCAGCACAGCCCCATTGGAGCCATCTGACAAGGTAAAAGAGTGCATCACAGTCCTTGGAGAGAGTTGGCAAGGGCCAACACAGCCCCATTGGAGCCATTTGACAAGGTAAAAGAGTGCATCACAGTCCTTGGAGAGAGTTGGCAAGGGCCAGCACAGCCCCATTGGAGCCATTTGACAAGGTAAAAGAGTGCATCACAGTCCTTGGAGAGAGTTGGCAAGGGCCAACACAGCCCCATTGGAGCCATTTGACAAGGTAAAAGTGCATCACAGTCAAGGGCCAACAAAGTAAAATTCAACAATCAATTGAAGCATAAACTAACAAATTTTATTTCTAGATTGATAATATGATAATATAAATCACTTAAAATTCAATTGTTCCAACCACATTCACACTTGCATACACACTAAACTATACAATTCAATATTAGTACATTTGATAATATAATGACAGTATAAATTAAAAATAGCAAATTGTATAAAAAGTCTCCAAATTAATGGCACATGTGTTACAATGTTAAAAATGTCCCATGCTTGATTTTCCAGTGCAATGTCTCTTTTGTTGTTAAGTCTATAATTCAGGGAATTCCAGATAATGGCCTGCTGAATTAGGCTGTAAAAGGTGCTCCTTATAAAATATGAATGTTAGCACCTAACCTCTTCAGCGATTTTCAAAGCACTTTGGAAAGGCTCTCTCTCCTCAACATGAGCTCCGTAACAAAATAGTCTCAATCAGCTTTCGATATTGGCCCCTGATTCAGTTAACCTTTCAAGTATAACAAGGCTGCTTTCTCACCTTATATTGTATTTCCACAGGCTCTGTCAGCAGACTCCCAGTCTATGGGTAAAACAGTGAGGCTTTTCTTACCTCTTAGCCGTGTCTCCTTGTCAGTTTCGTTACCTGACCCGACACTCCGGCTTCTCCTCTGTCTCCACTGTCTGCGGCTCGCACGCTCTGTCAGGGACATCACCCGTGTATCCGGATTTCACAGGTGACTTCTTTACTTGCGCAAGTTTGGTGAGTTTCTCCTGAACGTCCTCTGCTCTTAGTACATCAAGTATGCAGAGTGCGATAATCCTCCCTTTTCTGGATCTTTGTTTAGAAACAATCTTGTGATTAATTTCAAATAGCAGGACAGACCTTCTACGCGTTTCAACCCAGTCAGTGGGTCTTTATCAAGATGCTGTTTCCTGCCATTTCTTGCCTTTAAATACCCTGTCGTTCCAGGTAATTAGAGAGCCTCCTACTTCCTCCCACAGGTGTCTCAATGGAGGGAGAATCTTAAACGCATGGTATCCTTTATTCTGCATTATGTATCAAGCTTTGATGGAACAACTTTCATTTCAGCAATGTGTGGCCACTCATATTCTTTTTTACTATCATATCTAATATAAAAACTTTAAATACATTCATAAAAATCCTAAAACTACTACAATAATCCATTCATTTAAAATATTTAACAAAAGTGTAAATACCAAAAAATTATAAGATCAAAATTTGACACAGGAATTTTACATCAACCTGGGGACTATTATTATCATACAGAATGAGTTAAATTATTACGAAGATGATAATGGGAATATATCTAAAAATAATAAAATCTTTCTAAAAAACATTTTATAAGAGGATCATATATAAGGGGAATATATCTTTAAAATTAATAAGATCTAATTTTGACACAGGAATTTTACATCATCCTGGGAACTATTATTATCATAAAAATAATGGGAATATATCTAAAAAATGATGAAATTTTTTAAAACTTTAAAAGAGGATCATATATAAGGGGAATACATCCTTAAAATTAATGATATTTCATGAGATTTTATAAACGAAGGATCATATGTTTAAAAGGCATTTAAAAAGTTAAAAAGTTAAAAAAGGGGGTTGGATCAATTAATTTAAAGAAAGGGGGCCAGTTCCAACTCTGAATTTAAGCCTTTGGGGTAGAGGGTATTAAAATTATAAATTAACTCAGCTTCTTTCTTTAGACGTTTTCTTTCAAAGTCTCCCCCTCTCCAATCCTTCCGTACTAAACATAGGCCCCAAAACTTAAGATCTTTTATATTATTTCTATGAACATCTCTAAAATGTTGGTATAAGTGGGTCTCCAGCTTTCCCTTCTCTATATGCCATGTGTTCCCTTATCCGATCCCTAAGCATCCTTGTTGTCTCCCCTATATACAATAGATGGCAAGAGCACTGTAACATGTAGACCACACCTTTGCTACTACACCTGATAGTGTCATTAATAGTGTATTCTTTATCTGTATCAGGGATCAGAACATTCTTCTTTTTCATTCCACATCTGCAAGCCTTGCATGTGGCGCAGGGAAAAAAACCTTTTATCTCCTCTCCCTTTGGATCCATTTCCTTAGTATTATTATTATTATTATTATTATCGGTTATTTGTAGAGCGCCAACAGATTCCGCAGCGCTATTAACAAAGGCGGAGTAAAAAAAACCAAAACAGTTATAGGGATCAAATGGGTAGAGGGCCCTGCCAAGAGTTGCACTGTTGTAGTCA
The DNA here is from genome assembly GCF_027579735.1 of Bombina bombina. Lineage (NCBI taxonomy): Eukaryota > Metazoa > Chordata > Amphibia > Anura > Bombinatoridae > Bombina > Bombina bombina. The sequence continues at coordinate 95,944 of NW_026511564.1, forward strand.
GCTCTTGAGAAGGTGATCAACAAACAGCTGGACTCTTAAGCTTACATGCTAGGGGGGATAAACTGGATAGCAATGGAGGAGACGAACTGGTATAAAGTAAGGTTAGCGTAGGTTGTATGCATCCCTGAACAGTAGAGTCATTAGGGAGCACTTGAAGCTTTTAAAACTAGAAGAGAGTCTTGTGGAGCGAGGCAGAGAGTTCCACAAGATGGGAGCCAGTCTGGAGAAGTCCTGTAAACGGGAGTGTGATGAGGTGACAAGAGAGGAGGAGAGTAGGAGGTCTTGAGCAGAGCGAAGGGGACGGGAAGGAGAGTATCTGGAGACAAGATCAGAGATATAGGGGGGAGCAGTGCAGTTGAGGGCTTTGTATGTCAGAGTGAGAATTTTGTGTTTGATCCTAGAGGCAAGAGGAAGCCAGTGAAGAGATTGGCAGAGAGGTGCAGCAGATGAAGAGCGACTTGTAAGGAAGATGAGTCTGGCAGAGGCATTCATTAGGGATTGTAAAGGAGCTAAGCGGTAGGTGGGGAGACCAGAGAGGACAGAGTTGCAGTAATCGAGACGGGAGAGGATGAGAGAGTGGATTAAAATCTTAGTTGTGTCTTGTGTAAGGAAGTGTCTAATTTTAGAGATGTTTTTAAGGTGGAAGCGGCAGGCTTTAGCCAAAGTCTGAATGTGAGGAGTGAAAGAAAGATCTGAGTCAAATGTGACCCCGAGACATCGGGCATGCGGGGTAGGGGTAATGATGGAGTTGTCGACAGTTATAGAGAGATTGGGGGTGGAGAGTTTTGAAGAAGGGGGGAAAATAAGGAGCTCAGTTTTGGAAAGATTTAGCTTGAGGTAGTGAGAGGACATCCAGTTGGAGATGTGAGAAAGACAGTTAGTGACACGGGTTAGCAAGGAAGGAGAAAGTTCTGGTGCAGAGAAGTAGATTTGGGTGTCGTCGGCATACAAATGATATTGTAAACCATGGGACTTTATTAGGGAACCTAGTGATGACGTGTAGATTGAGAAGAGAAGGGGACCGAGAACAGAGCCTTGCGGTACTCCGACAGAAAGTGGTGACGGGGCAGAGGAGGCCCCAGAGAAGGCTACACTAAAGGTACGGTTTGACAGGTAGGAAGAGAGCCACGAGAGGGCTGTGTCACATATGCCGAAGGATTGGAGGGTTTGAAGCAAGAGAGGGTGGTCAACAGTGTCAAAGGCTGCGGACAGATCAAGGAGAATAAGCAGAGAGAAGTGGCCTTTTGATTTTGCTGTAAGTAGGTCATTGGTAACCTTAACAATTGCTGTTTCTGTGGAGTGATGGGGACGAAATCCAGATTGCAATGGGTCAAGAAGGGAGTTTATTGTAAGGAAATGGGAAAGGCGTGCATAAGCTAGTTTTTCGAGAAGCTTTGATACAAGAGGGAGGAGGGAAATAGGGCGGTAGTTGGATGGGGAGGTAGGATCAAGGGAAGGTTTTTTGAGGATAGGTGTGACCAGTGCATGTTTCAGCGATGAGGGAAATATACCGGTGCTGAAGGAGAGGTTGAAAGTGTGTGTGAGTATAGGGGTAAGGGTGGCAGAGAGGGAGGGGAGTAGCTGTGAGGGGATAGGGTCAAGGGGACAGGTAGTGAGGTGAGAGCGCAGTATAAGTGCCGAAACTTCTTCCTCAGTAACAGGGGAGAATGAGCTAAGTTTAAGGTTATGTGGGTTGTGGTTGATTGAGAGCATTTGAGGGGGTGAGGGAATGGAATTATGTTGAGAGCTGATTTCATTTCTGATGGAGTTGATTTTGTTATTGAAATGGTTGGCAAAGTCTTGAGCTGACAGAGAAGTTGTATTAGGAGGTGGGGGAGGGCGGAGAAGAGTATTGAAAGTGGAGAACAAACGTTTTGGGTTTGAAGAAAGATTAGAGATAAGAGTAGAGAAGTAGTGTTGCTTATGGAAATTAAGGGCAGAGTAGTAGGAGTTCAAGATAAATTTGTAGTGTTGAAAATCAGCTGAACTCCTAGATTTTCTCCAGTGCCGCTCAGCAGTACGGGAACATCTGCGTAGGTATCGTGTCAGTGGAGTATGCCAGGGCTGAGGATGAGTGTTTGATTTCCGAGCTATGGTAAGAGGGGCGAGATTGTCAAGGACGGATGTAAGGGTGGAATTATAGTGGCAGATAGATTGGTCAGGGCATGAAAAGGAGGAGAAGGATGAGAGGAGAGGTTTGATGGAATTAGAAAGCTGATGTTGATCTAATGACGTAATTCTTCTGTGAAGTTTGGTGTGAGGAGCAGAAGGAGGGAGAGTTGTAGGGAGGGATGATATGTTGCAAGTAAGGAGATGGTGGTCAGAAAGAGGAAAGGGGGAGTTTGTGAAGTTTGAGAGGGTGCATCGATAGCTAAAGATCAGGTCAAGGGAGTGACCATCTTTGTGAGTGGGAGAATCAGTCCATTGTGACAAACCAAAAGAGGAAGTGAGTTGCAGAAGTTGTTTTGCAGAGGAGGCAGTGGGATTGTCAAGAGGGATGTTGAAGTCACCAAGAATGAGGGAAGGGGTGTCTGAGGAAAGGAAATAAGGTAGCCATGCAGCCAAGTGATCTAGAAATTGAGTTGAGGAGCCAGGAGGACGGTATATGACTGCGACACGTATAGAAAGAGGAGAGAATAAGCGAATCATGTGGGTTTCGAATGAAGAAAATGTGAGGGAAGAGATGGGGTGTATTTGTTGAAAGGTGCAATGAGAGGAAAGTAAAATACCAACACCACCTCCTTGTCTATTACCAGACCTAGGAGTGTGGCTGAAGTGGAGACCCCCATGTGACAGAGCAGCAGTGGATGCTGTGTCTAGTAATATTTTTCTTTTTTCTCCTAAATTCGCTAGGGGCCAGTAGTGATTTAAGTGGATGCTGTGTCTAGTAATATTTTTCTTTTTTCTCCTAAATTCGCTAGGGGCCAGTAGTGATTTAAAATTTCCAGTTTTTTTATACACTATCCTAGGGTATGTAGGCAACTTGTCTCAGATCACTGGATAATTTTTTAATAGATGCCAGTGTTTTCTTAGAATCCTTTTCATAACCCCATGATCATCACTATATGTATTTATAAAGGGAACTTCTAACATATCCTTTTCATTATTTTCCTTCTTCTTATATTCTAGAAGGTTATTCCTATCTGTGTTTCTCGCTCTTGTTACCGCATTCTGGATATTACTTTCCCTATATCCTCTTTCTTTAAACCTGTCTTCTAACACTGCTACCTGGTCATTAAAATCACTCATTCTGGAACAATTCTTCCTGATTCTCAAACATTGCCCAACTGGTATGTTGTCAATCCACTTCTGATAATGGCAACTAGTGGCGTGAATATAATTGTTAGAGTCAGTGGGTTTAAAATGGGTTTTGGTAACAAACTCCTCATTCACAACCATTATATCTAAATCTAAAAACATTATAGAATTCCTACTCATCTCATAAGTAAAGGTGAGGCCTCTATCATTATTATTCATAGTATTAATTAGTTCCTTAAGGCTGTCCTCACTTCCACGCCAAATGATAAGAATATCATCTATGTATCTCTTAAAAAGCACGAGACTCCGCAAACTGGAGAAAACTCTTTTCCCAGTCACCCATAAACAGGTTTGCATAGCTCGGTGCGAATCTCGTGCCCATCGCTGTCCCCTCAATTTGAAGAAAATAACCACCATCGAAAGAAAAGTAGTTATGTTCCAAAATATAGCGTATACTATCTATTATGAAATCTCTCTGTTCTTTCACCTTATCCTCATCCTTAGACAGAAAACTATCCACCGCTTCCAATCCTAGATCATGTTTAATATTAGTATAAAGCGATGACACATCGCAAGTTGCCATCAAAAATCCTTCTTCCCATTTAATTTCTCTTAGTAATCTCAGGACACTTGTTGAATCTTTCAAATAGGAGTCTAAATTAACCACGTATTTCTGCAAAAATTTGTCCACATACTCAGAAAGATTGGCTGTAATGGAATCTATCCCTGAGACTATAGGTCTCCCGGGGGATTAATTAGACTCTTATGGACTTTCGGTAAGAAATAGAATATCGGGATCTTAGGATACTGTGGTTTAATATACATGTATTCTTTTTCTGTCAGAATCCCTCTCTCTCTTCCTTTGTCCAATATTCGTTCTAATTTCGTCAAAAACTTTTTCGTTGGATCCATCTCTAATTTTCTATAGGTCTTTTTATCACTGAGTAGTCTTTCAGCTTCCTCCTTATAACTTTTACTATCTAAGATCACAAGACCTCCCCCTTTATCCGCCATTTTTATGGTGATATCATTATTACTTTGTAGTTGATCTAATATCTCCCTGTCCTTTCTGTTTAGATTTCTCTTGAATTTATTCTTCCTACTCTCACTTTTTCTTAGGTCAGCTAGAACCATTTTTTCAAATGTATCCAAGTTGCTCCCTCTATCATTCTTAGGGTAGAAGTTGGACTTGGATTTCAAATTAGTGTGTTTAAATTTATCCACTTCTTTGGCTGTACTCACAAAATTCACATATCTTTCAATAGGATTTTTTAGAAAAAAGTGTTTGAGGGTTAGATTCCTCACATATTTCCTTACGTTATGTATAATTGTAATGGTCAATGTTTTGTATTAGGAGAACAGTTTGGACATCTCATCACAAAAATTAATCAACAAGGACAGCATGTGATGATGTTGTCTCACAACACTTGTAAAACACACTCTGCAAAACAATCTTCCTACATGGACCCGGTCCTATAGAAGCCTATTCAACACAGAGTGTGCCCCACAAGTGTAAGAAGACAACATCATATCATACTTATCCTTTACAGATTAAATAACTATAGCCTAGATTTAGAGTTTTGTCGGTAAAGACCCGTGGTACTAACGCTCCTTTTTTTTCCAGCGCACCCTTAAGACAACGCTGGTATTTAGAGTTGTCTGAATGGCTGCATTAGCCTCAGAAAAGGGAGCATTGAGCATAATTTAGCTCCACTTCAACCCTCAATACCAGCGTTGCCTACGGTAGTGGTAAGCTTGAAAAACGTGCTTGTGCACGATTTCCCCATAGGAAACAATGGGGCTGAGCTGGCTGAAAAAAAACCTAACACCTGCAAAAAAGCAGCGTTCAGCCCCTAACGCAGCCCCATTGTTTCCTATGGGGAAACAAAAGTTATGTCTACACCTAACACCCTAACATGAACCCCGAGTCTAAACACCCCTAACCTTACACTTATTAACCCCTAATCTGCCGCCCCCGCTATCACTGACACCTACATTATATTATTAACCCCTAATCTGCCGCTCTGGACACCGCCGCAACCTACATTATAGCTATGAACCCCTAATCTGCTACCCCTAACATCGCCGACACCTATATTATATTTATTAACCCCTAATCTGCCCCCCCCAACATCGCCGCCACCTACCTACACTTATTAACCCCTAATCTGCCGACCGGACCTCGCCGCCACTATAATAAATGTATTAACCCCTAAACCGCCGCACTCCCGCCTCGCAAACACTATAATAAATTGTATTAACCCCTAATCTGCCCTCCCTAACATCGCCGCCACCTACCTACAATTATTAACCCCTAATTTCCCACCCCCAACGTCGCCGCTACTATAATAAAGTTATTAACCCCTAAACCTAAGTCTAACCCTAACCCCCCCTAACTTAAATATAATTTAAATTAATCTAAATAAATTTACTATAATTAAATAAATTATTCCTATTTAAAACTAAATACTTACCTATAAAATAAACCCTAATATAGCTACAATATAACTAATAGTTACATTGCAGCTATTTTAGGATTTATATTTATTTTACAGGCAACTTTGTATTTATTTTAAATAGGTACAATAGCTATTAAATAGTTAATAACTATTTAATAGCTACCTAGTTAAAATAATTACAAAATTACCTGTAAAATAAATCCTAACCTAAGTTACAAATACACCTAACACTACACTATCAATAAATTAATTAAATAAATTACCTAAAATTAGCTAAACTAAAATACAATTAAATAAACTAATCTATAATACAAAAACAAACAAACACTAAATTACAGAAAATAAAAAGAATTACAAGAAGTTTAAACTAATTACACCTAATCTAAGCCCCCTAATAAAATAAAAAAGCCCCCCAAAATAATAAAATGCCCTACCCTATTCTAAATTACAAAGTAATCAGCCAATCGGAATTCGAGGGACGCCATCTTGGATGACGTCCCTTAAAGGAACTGTCATTCGTCGTTAGTCCGTCGGTTGAAGAGGATGGCTGTATGGAAGATGGCTCCGCTCCGCTCCGCTCCGGATGGATGAAGATAGAAGACGCCACTAGGATGAAGACTTCTACTGGATGGAGGACTTCTTCTTGCCCCGCTTGGATGAAGAATTCTGCTTGGCTTGGTGAAGCCACCTCAAGGTAGGGAGATCTTCAGGGGGGTTAGTGTTAGGTTTATTTAAGGGGGGTTTGGGTGGGTTAGAGTAGGGGTATGTGGGTGGTGGGTTTTAATGTTGGGGGGGTTGTATTTTTTTTACAGGTAAAAGAGCTGATTACTTTGTGGCAATGCCCTGCAAAAAGCCCTTTTAAGGGCTGGTAAAAGAGCTGATTACTTTGTAATTTAGAATAGGGTAGGGCATTTTATTATTTTGGGGGGCTTTTTTATTTTAATAGGGGGCTTAGATTAGGTGTAATTAGTTTAAACTTCTTGTAAAAAAAAAATATTTTCTGTAATTTAGTGGGGTTTTTTGTATTATAGATTAGTTTATTTAATTGTATTTTAGTTTAGCTAATTGTAGGTAATTTATTTAATTAATTTATTGATAGTGTAGTGTTAGGTGTATTTGTAACTTAGGTTAGGATTTATTTTACAGGTAATTTTATAATTATTTTAACTAGGTAGCTATTAAATAGTTATTAACTATTTAATAGCTATTGTACCTAGTTAAAATAAATACAAAGTTGCCTGTAAAATAAATATAAATCCTAAAATAGCTACAATGTAACTATTAGTTATATTGTAGCTATATTAGGGTTTATTTTATAGGTAAGTATTTAGTTTTAAATAGGAATAATTTATTTAATTATAGTAAATTTATTTAGATTAATTTAAATTATATTTAAGTTGGGGGGGGGTGTTAGGGTTAGACTTAGGTTTAGGGGTTAATAACTTTATTATAGTAGCGGCGACATTGGGGGTGGGAGATTAGGGGTTAATAATTGTAGGTAGGTGGCGGCGATGTTAGGGAGGGCAGATTAGGGGTTAATACAATTTATTATAGTGTTTGCGAGGAGGAAGTGCGGCGGTTTAGGGGTTAATACATGTATTATAGTGGCGGCGAGGTCCGGTCGGCAGATTAGGGGTTAATAAGTGTAGGTAGGTGGCAGCGACATTGGGGGGGCAGATTTGGGGGTAATAAATATAATGCAGCAGATTAGGGGTTCATAGGTATAATATAGGTTGCGGCAGTGTTCGGAGCGGCAGATTAGGGGTTAAAAAATTTTATTATAGGGTTTGCGATGTGGGGGGGCCTCGGTTTAGGGGTTCATAGGTAGTTTATGGGTGTTAGTGTACTTTATAGCACAGTAGTTAAGAGCTTTATGTTCCCGCGTTAGCCCATAAAACTCTTAACTACTGACTTTTTTTGATGGTAGGAGTCTTGTCGGTAGAGGCTCTACCGCTCACTTCTTCCAAGACTCGTAATACCGGCGTTAGGCAAATCCCATAGAAAAGATAGGATACGCAATTGACGTAAGGGTATCTGCGGTAGCCTCGAGTCGTGGAAAGAAAGTGAGCGGTAGACCCTTCCCTGCCTGACTCTAAATACCAGCAGGCGTTAAAAAGCAGTGTTAGGACCCCTTAACGCTGCTTTTGACGGCTAACGCCAAACTCTAAATCTAGGCGTATATATATATATATATATATATATACATAAATACTTCTTCCTCCTTCCCTTCTTCCCACGAGACTGAGGCTCTGGGGAGGGCAAATGGCCACACCGATGAGTCCTCCTTGGAGATGGTTGAGGAAGAAGGGGAGGAGGAGTAGTATGAGTGGTTGGGGATTCACCAAGCAGAGGAGGAGATGGAGGAGGCCCAGGAGCAGATGGTCCAGGATCTGAGGGTCCAGGAGCTGAGGGTCTTCCCCTTCCTGGTCTGCCTGCCACCTCCCAGAGGACCTGCAAGATATTATTTTGTCCTTAGAGCAGCCGGTTCATTGCATTTGTCATGAACTCTTGGTATTCCTGTTGTTCTCTCCGGGAGCTCTGCATTTCTATCAGGAAGGCCCTCATCAGCTCCACCTCTGGTACCTCTGGGGGGATGTTCTCCTCAGGAGTATCTTGTGCATGGCGGGCTGCTGGTGCACGGGGGACTAATGCACAGGGGGCTGGTGCTGCACAGAGGGTTGGTGCTGCACGGGCGGCTGGTGCAGGGATCTCTTCTGCATGGAGGGCTTCTTCAGGGGGGAAGGTGCAGTGATATCTTCCATATCTCCCCGAAGTGGCGTGTCACCTTCTGCACCACTCTCATGCCGGGGTTAAGGAGAAGCCTGTTGGTGCTGTGTTTCCTCCTCCCCAGTAGTGATGTCGCGAATTGTTCGCCGGCGAATAGTTCCCGGCAAACATGGCTTGTTCGCGTTCGCAACGGCGGGCGAACATATGCAATGTTCGATCCGCCCCCTATTCATCATCATTGAGTAAACTTTGACCCTGTATCTCACAGTCTGCAGACACATTCCAGCCAATCAGCAGCAGACCCTCCCTCCCTGACCCTCCCAGCTCCTGGACAGCAGCCATTTTAGATTCATTCGGAAGCTGGATTCTTAGTGAGAGGAGGGACAGTGTAGCTGCTGCTGATTTAATAGGGAAATTGATAGCTAGCCTAGTGTATTCAGTGTCCACTACAGTCCTGAAGGACTCATCTGATCTCTGCTGTAAGGACAGCACCCCAAAAAGCCCTTTTTAGGGCTAGAACATCAGTCTGTTTTTTTTTTTTCCTGTGTAATCTAATTGCAGTTGCCTGCCTGCCAAGCCACTTGCCCAGTGCCACCACTCATATCTGGTGTAACAGTAGTGTAAATTTAAAAAAAAAAACTTTTTTGAGTGTGAAACATCAGTCTGCTAGTGTAATCTAATTGCAGTTGCCTGCCAGCCAGCGTGTGTGCCAGGCCCAATTTCCCAGTGCCACCACTCATATCTGTTGTAACAGTAGTGTAAATTTAAAAAAAAAAAAACTTTTTTGACTGTGCAATATCAGTCTGCTAGTGTAATCTAATTGCAGTTGCCTGCCTGCCTGCCAGCGTGTGTGCCAGGCCCACTTGCCCAGTGCCACCACTCATATCTGGTGTAACAGTAGTGTAAATTAAAAAAAAAACAACTTTTTTGAATGCGAAACATCAGTCTGCTTGTGTAATCTAATTGCAGTTGCCTGCCTGCCAGCGTGTGTGCCAGGCCCACTTTCCCAGTGCCACCACTCATATCTGCTGTAACAGTAGTGTAAATTTAAAAAAACAAAACTTTTTTGACTGTGAAACATCAGTCTGCTTGTGTAATCTAATTGCAGTTGCCTGCCTGCCAGCGTGTGTGCCAGGCCCACTTGCCCAGTGCCACCACTTATATCTGTTGTAACAGTAGTGTAAATTTAAAAAAAAAAACTTTTTTGACTGTGAAACATCAGTCTGCTAGTGTAATCTAATTGCAGTTGCCTGCCTACCAGCCTGTGTGCCAGGCTCACAGCATATACTGTGCCCACTTGCCCAGTGCCACCACTCATATCTGGTGTAACAGTAGTGTAAATAAAAAAAATAAAAACTTTTTTGACTGTGAAACATCAGTCTGCTTGTGTAATCTAATTGCAGTTGCCTGCCTGCCAGCGTGTGTGCCAGGCCCACTTGCCCAGTGCCACCACTCATATCTGGTGCAACAGTAGTGTAAATTTAAAAGAAAAAACTTTTTTGACTGTGAAACATCAGTCTGCTTGTGTAATCTAATTGCAGTTGCCTGCCTGCCAGCATGTGTGCCAGGCCCACTCGCCCAGTGCCACCACTCATATCTGGTGTAACAGTAGTGTAAATTTAAAAAAAAAAAAAACTTTTTTGAGTGTGAAACATCAGTCTGCTAGTGTAATCTAATTGCAGTTGCCTGCCTGTCAGCGTGTGTGCCAGGCCCACTTGCCCAGTGCCACCACTCATATCTGGTGTAACAGTAGTGTAAATTAAAAAAAATATATATTTTTTTGACTGTGAAACATCAGTCTGCTTGTGTAATCTAATTGCAGTTGCCTGCCTGCCAGCGTGTAAGCCAGGCCCACTTGCCCAGTGCCACCACTCATATCTGGTGTAACAGTAGTGTAAATTTAAAAAAAAAAAAACTTTTTTGACTGTGAAACATCAGTCTGCTAGCGTAATCTAATTGCAGTTGCCTGGCAGCGTGTGTGCCAGGTTCACAGTGTATACTGTGCCCACTTACCCAGTGCCACCACTCATATCTGGTGTAACAGTAGTGTAAATTTAAAAAAATATATATTTTTTGACTGTGAAATATCAGTCTGCTTGTGTAATCTAATTGCAGTTGCCTGCCTGCCAGCGTGTGTGCCAGGCCCACTTGCCCAGTGCTACCACTCATATCTGGTGTAACAGTAGTGTAAATTTAAAAAAAAAAACTTTTTTGACTGTGAAACATCAGTCTGCTAGTGTAATCTAATTGCAGTTGCCTGCCTACCAGCCTGGGTGCCAGGCTCACAGCATATACTGTGCCCACTTGCCCAGTGCCACCACTCATATCTGGTGTAACAGTAGTGTAAATAAAAAAATAAAAAAAAACTTTTTTGACTGTGAAACATCAGTCTGCTTGTGTAATCTAATTGCAGTTGCCTGCCTGCCAGCGTGTGTGCCAGGCCCACTTGCCCAGTGCCACCACTCATATCTGGTGTAACAGTAGTGTAAATTTAAAAGAAAAAACTTTTTTGACTGTGAAACATCAGTCTGCTTGTGTAATCTAATTGCAGTTGCCTGCCTGCCAGCATGTGTGCCAGGCCCACTCGCCCAGTGCCACCACTCATATCTGGTGTAACAGTAGTGTAAATTTAAAAAAAACAAACTTTTTTGAGTGTGAAACATCAGTCTGCTAGTGTAATCTAATTGCAGTTGCCTGCCTGCCAGCGTGTGTGCCAGGCCCACTTGCCCAGTGCCACCACTCATATCTGGTGTAACAGTAGTGTAAATTAAAAAAAATATATATTTTTTTGACTGTGAAACATCAGTCTGCTTGTGTAATCTAATTGCAGTTGCCTGCCTGTCAGCGTGTGTGCCAGGCCCACTTGCCCAGTGCCACCACTCATATCTGGTGTAACAGTAGTGTAAATTTAAAAAAAAACAACTTTTTTGACTGTGAAACATCAGTCTGCTAGTGTAATCTAATTGCAGTTGCCTGCCAGCGTGTGTGCCAGGTTCACAGTGTATACTGTGCCCACTTACCCAGTGCCACCACTCATATCTGGTGTAACAGTAGTGTAAATTAAAAAAAATATATATTTTTTGACTGTGAAATATCAGTCTGCTTGTGTAATCTAATTGCAGTTGCCTGCCTGCCAGCGTGTGTGCCAGGCCCACTTGCCCAGTGCTACCACTCATATCTGGTGTAACAGTAGTGTAAATTTAAAAAAAAAACTTTTTTGACTGTGAAACATCAGTCTGCTTCTGTAATCTAATTGCAGTTGCCTGCCTGCCTGCCAGCGTGTGTGCCAGGCTCACAGTGTAGACTGTGCCCACTTGCCCAGTGCCACCACTCATATCTGGTGTAACAGTAGTGTAAATTTAAAAAAACAAAACTTTTTTGACTGTGAAACATCAGTCTGCTTGTGTAATCTAATTGCAGTTGCCTGCCTGCCAGCGTGTGTGCCAGGCCCACTTGCCCAGTGCCACCACTTATATCTGTTGTAACAGTAGTGTAAATTTAAAAAAAAAAACTTTTTTGACTGTGAAACATCAGTCTGCTAGTGTAATCTAATTGCAGTTGCCTGCCTACCAGCGTGTGTGCCAGGCTCACAGCATATACTGTGCCCACTTGCCCAGTGCCACCACTCATATCTGGTGTAACAGTAGTGTAAATAAAAAAATAAAAAAAACTTTTTGGACTGTGAAACATCAGTCTGCTTGTGTAATCTAATTGCAGTTGCCTGCCTGCCAGCATGTGTGCCAGGCCCACTCGCCCAGTGCCACCACTCATATCTGGTGTAACAGTAGTGTAAATTTAAAAAAAAAAATTTTTTTGGAGTGTGAAACATCAGTCTGCTAGTGTAATCTAATTGCAGTTGCCTGCCTGCCAGCGTGTGTGCCAGGCCCACTTGCCCAGTGCCACCACTCATATCTGGTGTAACAGTAGTGTAAATTAAAAAAAATATATATTTTTTTGACTGTGAAACATCAGTCTGCTTGTGTAATCTAATTGCAGTTGCCTGCCTGCCAGCGTGTGTGCCAGGCCCACTTGCCCAGTGCCACCACTCATATCTGGTGTAACAGTAGTGTAAATTTAAAAAAAAAAAAAACTTTTTTGACTGTGAAACATCAGTCTGCTAGTGTAATCTAATTGCAGTTGCCTTCCAGCGTGTGTGCCAGGTTCACAGTGTATACTGTGCCCACTTACCCAGTGCCACCACTCATATCTGGTGTAACAGTAGTGTAAATTTAAAAAAATATATTTTTTTTGACTGTGAAATATCAGTCTGCTTGTGTAATCTAATTGCAGTTGCCTGCCTGCCAGCGTGTGTGCCAGGCCCACTTGCCCAGTGCTACCACTCATATCTGGTGTAACAGTAGTGTAAATTTAAAAAAAAAAACTTTTTTGACTGTGAAACATCAGTCTGCTAGTGTAATCTAATTGCAGTTGCCTGCCTACCAGCCTGGGTGCCAGGCTCACAGCATATACTGTGCCCACTTGCCCAGTGCCACCACTCATATCTGGTGTAACAGTAGTGTAAATAAAAAAATAAAAAAAAACTTTTTTGACTGTGAAACATCAGTCTGCTTGTGTAATCTAATTGCAGTTGCCTGCCTGCCAGCGTGTGTGCCAGGCCCACTTGCCCAGTGCCACCACTCATATCTGGTGTAACAGTAGTGTAAATTTAAAAGAAAAAACTTTTTTGACTGTGAAACATCAGTCTGCTAGTGTAATCTAATTGCAGTTGCCTGCCTACCAGCCTGGGTGCCAGGCTCACAGCATATACTGTGCCCACTTGCCCAGTGCCACCACTCATATCTGGTGTAACAGTAGTGTAAATAAAAAAATAAAAAAAAACTTTTTTGACTGTGAAACATCAGTCTGCTTGTGTAATCTAATTGCAGTTGCCTGCCTGCCAGCGTGTGTGCCAGGCCCACTTGCCCAGTGCCACCACTCATATCTGGTGTAACAGTAGTGTAAATTTAAAAGAAAAAACTTTTTTGACTGTGAAACATCAGTCTGCTTGTGTAATCTAATTGCAGTTGCCTGCCTGCCAGCATGTGTGCCAGGCCCACTCGCCCAGTGCCACCACTCATATCTGGTGTAACAGTAGTGTAAATTTAAAAAAAACAAACTTTTTTGAGTGTGAAACATCAGTCTGCTAGTGTAATCTAATTGCAGTTGCCTGCCTGCCAGCGTGTGTGCCAGGCCCACTTGCCCAGTGCCACCACTCATATCTGGTGTAACAGTAGTGTAAATTAAAAAAAATATATATTTTTTTGACTGTGAAACATCAGTCTGCTTGTGTAATCTAATTGCAGTTGCCTGCCTGTCAGCGTGTGTGCCAGGCCCACTTGCCCAGTGCCACCACTCATATCTGGTGTAACAGTAGTGTAAATTTAAAAAAAAAAAACTTTTTTGACTGTGAAACATCAGTCTGCTAGTGTAATCTAATTGCAGTTGCCTGCCAGCGTGTGTGCCAGGTTCACAGTGTATACTGTGCCCACTTACCCAGTGCCACCACTCATATCTGGTGTAACAGTAGTGTAAATTAAAAAAAATATATATTTTTTGACTGTGAAATATCAGTCTGCTTGTGTAATCTAATTGCAGTTGCCTGCCTGCCAGCGTGTGTGCCAGGCCCACTTGCCCAGTGCCACCACTCATATCTGGTGTAACAGTAGTGTAAATTTAAAAAAAAAACTTTTTTGACTGTGAAACATCAGTCTGCTTCTGTAATCTAATTGCAGTTGCCTGCCTGCCTGCCAGCGTGTGTGCCAGGCTCACAGTGTAGACTGTGCCCACTTGCCCAGTGCCACCACTCATATCTGGTGTAACAGTAGTGTAAATTTAAAAAAACAAAACTTTTTTGACTGTGAAACATCAGTCTGCTTGTGTAATCTAATTGCAGTTGCCTGCCTGCCAGCGTGTGTGCCAGGCCCACTTGCCCAGTGCCACCACTTATATCTGTTGTAACAGTAGTGTAAATTTAAAAAAAAAAACTTTTTTGACTGTGAAACATCAGTCTGCTAGTGTAATCTAATTGCAGTTGCCTGCCTACCAGCGTGTGTGCCAGGCTCACAGCATATACTGTGCCCACTTGCCCAGTGCCACCACTCATATCTGGTGTAACAGTAGTGTAAATAAAAAAATAAAAAAAACTTTTTTGACTGTGAAACATCAGTCTGCTTGTGTAATCTAATTGCAGTTGCCTGCCTGCCAGCGTGTGTGCTAGGCCCACTTGCCCAGTGCCACCACTCATATCTGGTGTAACAGTAGTGTAAATTTAAAAGAAAAAACTTTTTTGACTGTGAAACATCAGTCTGCTTGTGTAATCTAATTGCAGTTGCCTGCCTGCCAGCATGTGTGCCAGGCCCACTCGCCCAGTGCCACCACTCATATCTGGTGTAACAGTAGTGTAAATTTAAAAAAAAAAATTTTTTTGGAGTGTGAAACATCAGTCTGCTAGTGTAATCTAATTGCAGTTGCCTGCCTGCCAGCGTGTGTGCCAGGCCCACTTGCCCAGTGCCACCACTCATATCTGGTGTAACAGTAGTGTAAATTAAAAAAAATATATATTTTTTTGACTGTGAAACATCAGTCTGCTTGTGTAATCTAATTGCAGTTGCCTGCCTGCCAGCGTGTGTGCCAGGCCCACTTGCCCAGTGCCACCACTCATATCTGGTGTAACAGTAGTGTAAATTTAAAAAAAAAACAAAACTTTTTTGACTGTGAAACATCAGTCTGCTAGTGTAATCTAATTGCAGTTGCCTGCCAGCGTGTGTGCCAGGTTCACAGTGTATACTGTGCCCACTTACCCAGTGCCACCACTCATATCTGGTGTAACAGTAGTGTAAATTTAAAAAAATATATATTTTTTGACTGTGAAATATCAGTCTGCTTGTGTAATCTAATTGCAGTTGCCTGCCTGCCAGCGTGTGTGCCAGGCCCACTTGCCCAGTGCTACCACTCATATCTGGTGTAACAGTAGTGTAAATTTAAAAAAAAAAACTTTTTTGACTGTGAAACATCAGTCTGCTAGTGTAATCTAATTGCAGTTGCCTGCCTACCAGCCTGGGTGCCAGGCTCACAGCATATACTGTGCCCACTTGCCCAGTGCCACCACTCATATCTGGTGTAACAGTAGTGTAAATAAAAAAATAAAAAAAAACTTTTTTGACTGTGAAACATCAGTCTGCTTGTGTAATCTAATTGCAGTTGCCTGCCTGCCAGCGTGTGTGCCAGGCCCACTTGCCCAGTGCCACCACTCATATCTGGTGTAACAGTAGTGTAAATTTAAAAGAAAAAACTTTTTTGACTGTGAAACATCAGTCTGCTTGTGTAATCTAATTGCAGTTGCCTGCCTGCCAGCATGTGTGCCAGGCCCACTCGCCCAGTGCCACCACTCATATCTGGTGTAACAGTAGTGTAAATTTAAAAAAAACAAACTTTTTTGAGTGTGAAACATCAGTCTGCTAGTGTAATCTAATTGCAGTTGCCTGCCTGCCAGCGTGTGTGCCAGGCCCACTTGCCCAGTGCCACCACTCATATCTGGTGTAACAGTAGTGTAAATTAAAAAAAATATATATTTTTTTGACTGTGAAACATCAGTCTGCTTGTGTAATCTAATTGCAGTTGCCTGCCTGTCAGCGTGTGTGCCAGGCCCACTTGCCCAGTGCCACCACTCATATCTGGTGTAACAGTAGTGTAAATTTAAAAAAAAAAAACTTTTTTGACTGTGAAACATCAGTCTGCTAGTGTAATCTAATTGCAGTTGCCTGCCAGCGTGTGTGCCAGGTTCACAGTGTATACTGTGCCCACTTACCCAGTGCCACCACTCATATCTGGTGTAACAGTAGTGTAAATTAAAAAAAATATATATTTTTTGACTGTGAAATATCAGTCTGCTTGTGTAATCTAATTGCAGTTGCCTGCCTGCCAGCGTGTGTGCCAGGCCCACTTGCCCAGTGCTACCACTCATATCTGGTGTAACAGTA
Source organism: Bombina bombina (assembly GCF_027579735.1). Taxonomy (NCBI): domain Eukaryota; kingdom Metazoa; phylum Chordata; class Amphibia; order Anura; family Bombinatoridae; genus Bombina; species Bombina bombina. The sequence continues at coordinate 112,367 of NW_026511564.1, forward strand.
GTGTAAATTTAAAAAAAAAACTTTTTTGACTGTGAAACATCAGTCTGCTTCTGTAATCTAATTGCAGTTGCCTGCCTGCCTGCCAGCGTGTGTGCCAGGCTCACAGTGTAGACTGTGCCCACTTGCCCAGTGCCACCACTCATATCTGGTGTAACAGTAGTGTAAATTTAAAAAAACAAAACTTTTTTGACTGTGAAACATCAGTCTGCTTGTGTAATCTAATTGCAGTTGCCTGCCTGCCAGCGTGTGTGCCAGGCCCACTTGCCCAGTGCCACCACTTATATCTGTTGTAACAGTAGTGTAAATTTAAAAAAAAAAACTTTTTTGACTGTGAAACATCAGTCTGCTAGTGTAATCTAATTGCAGTTGCCTGCCTACCAGCGTGTGTGCCAGGCTCACAGCATATACTGTGCCCACTTGCCCAGTGCCACCACTCATATCTGGTGTAACAGTAGTGTAAATAAAAAAATAAAAAAAACTTTTTTGACTGTGAAACATCAGTCTGCTTGTGTAATCTAATTGCAGTTGCCTGCCTGCCAGCGTGTGTGCCAGGCCCACTTGCCCAGTGCCACCACTCATATCTGGTGTAACAGTAGTGTAAATTTAAAAGAAAAAACTTTTTTGACTGTGAAACATCAGTCTGCTTGTGTAATCTAATTGCAGTTGCCTGCCTGCCAGCATGTGTGCCAGGCCCACTCGCCCAGTGCCACCACTCATATCTGGTGTAACAGTAGTGTAAATTTAAAAAAAAAAATTTTTTTGGAGTGTGAAACATCAGTCTGCTAGTGTAATCTAATTGCAGTTGCCTGCCTGCCAGCGTGTGTGCCAGGCCCACTTGCCCAGTGCCACCACTCATATCTGGTGTAACAGTAGTGTAAATTAAAAAAAATATATATTTTTTTGACTGTGAAACATCAGTCTGCTTGTGTAATCTAATTGCAGTTGCCTGCCTGCCAGCGTGTGTGCCAGGCCCACTTGCCCAGTGCCACCACTCATATCTGGTGTAACAGTAGTGTAAATTTAAAAAAAAAAAAAACTTTTTTGACTGTGAAACATCAGTCTGCTAGTGTAATCTAATTGCAGTTGCCTGCCAGCGTGTGTGCCAGGTTCACAGTGTATACTGTGCCCACTTACCCAGTGCCACCACTCATATCTGGTGTAACAGTAGTGTAAATTTAAAAAAATATATATTTTTTGACTGTGAAATATCAGTCTGCTTGTGTAATCTAATTGCAGTTGCCTGCCTGCCAGCGTGTGTGCCAGGCCCACTTGCCCAGTGCTACCACTCATATCTGGTGTAACAGTAGTGTAAATTTAAAAAAAAAAACTTTTTTGACTGTGAAACATCAGTCTGCTAGTGTAATCTAATTGCAGTTGCCTGCCTACCAGCCTGGGTGCCAGGCTCACAGCATATACTGTGCCCACTTGCCCAGTGCCACCACTCATATCTGGTGTAACAGTAGTGTAAATAAAAAAATAAAAAAAAACTTTTTTGACTGTGAAACATCAGTCTGCTTGTGTAATCTAATTGCAGTTGCCTGCCTGCCAGCGTGTGTGCCAGGCCCACTTGCCCAGTGCCACCACTCATATCTGGTGTAACAGTAGTGTAAATTTAAAAGAAAAAACTTTTTTGACTGTGAAACATCAGTCTGCTTGTGTAATCTAATTGCAGTTGCCTGCCTGCCAGCATGTGTGCCAGGCCCACTCGCCCAGTGCCACCACTCATATCTGGTGTAACAGTAGTGTAAATTTAAAAAAAAAAAACTTTTTTGAGTGTGAAACATCAGTCTGCTAGTGTAATCTAATTGCAGTTGCCTGCCTGCCAGCGTGTGTGCCAGGCCCACTTGCCCAGTGCCACCACTCATATCTGGTGTAACAGTAGTGTAAATTAAAAAAAATATATATTTTTTTGACTGTGAAACATCAGTCTGCTTGTGTAATCTAATTGCAGTTGCCTGCCTGTCAGCGTGTGTGCCAGGCCCACTTGCCCAGTGCCACCACTCATATCTGGTGTAACAGTAGTGTAAATTTAAAAAAAAAAAACTTTTTTGACTGTGAAACATCAGTCTGCTAGTGTAATCTAATTGCAGTTGCCTGCCAGCGTGTGTGCCAGGTTCACAGTGTATACTGTGCCCACTTACCCAGTGCCACCACTCATATCTGGTGTAACAGTAGTGTAAATTAAAAAAAATATATATTTTTTGACTGTGAAATATCAGTCTGCTTGTGTAATCTAATTGCAGTTGCCTGCCTGCCAGCGTGTGTGCCAGGCCCACTTGCCCAGTGCTACCACTCATATCTGGTGTAACAGTAGTGTAAATTTAAAAAAAAAACTTTTTTGACTGTGAAACATCAGTCTGCTTCTGTAATCTAATTGCAGTTGCCTGCCTGCCTGCCAGCGTGTGTGCCAGGCTCACAGTGTAGACTGTGCCCACTTGCCCAGTGCCACCACTCATATCTGGTGTAACAGTAGTGTACATTTAAAAAAACAAAACTTTTTTGACTGTGAAACATCAGTCTGCTTGTGTAATCTAATTGCAGTTGCCTGCCTGCCAGCGTGTGTGCCAGGCCCACTTGCCCAGTGCCACCACTTATATCTGTTGTAACAGTAGTGTAAATTTAAAAAAAAAAACTTTTTTGACTGTGAAACATCAGTCTGCTAGTGTAATCTAATTGCAGTTGCCTGCCTACCAGCGTGTGTGCCAGGCTCACAGCATATAATGTGCCCACTTGCCCAGTGCCACCACTCATATCTGGTGTAACAGTAGTGTAAATAAAAAAATAAAAAAAACTTTTTTGACTGTGAAACATCAGTCTGCTTGTGTAATCTAATTGCAGTTGCCTGCCTGCCAGCGTGTGTGCTAGGCCCACTTGCCCAGTGCCACCACTCATATCTGGTGTAACAGTAGTGTAAATTTAAAAGAAAAAACTTTTTTGACTGTGAAACATCAGTCTGCTTGTGTAATCTAATTGCAGTTGCCTGCCTGCCAGCATGTGTGCCAGGCCCACTCGCCCAGTGCCACCACTCATATCTGGTGTAACAGTAGTGTAAATTTAAAAAAAAAAATTTTTTTGGAGTGTGAAACATCAGTCTGCTAGTGTAATCTAATTGCAGTTGCCTGCCTGCCAGCGTGTGTGCCAGGCCCACTTGCCCAGTGCCACCACTCATATCTGGTGTAACAGTAGTGTAAATTAAAAAAAATATATATTTTTTTGACTGTGAAACATCAGTCTGCTTGTGTAATCTAATTGCAGTTGCCTGCCTGCCAGCGTGTGTGCCAGGCCCACTTGCCCAGTGCCACCACTCATATCTGGTGTAACAGTAGTGTAAATTTAAAAAAAAAAAAAACTTTTTTGACTGTGAAACATCAGTCTGCTAGTGTAATCTAATTGCAGTTGCCTGCCAGCGTGTGTGCCAGGTTCACAGTGTATACTGTGCCCACTTACCCAGTGCCACCACTCATATCTGGTGTAACAGTAGTGTAAATTTAAAAAAATATATATTTTTTGACTGTGAAATATCAGTCTGCTTGTGTAATCTAATTGCAGTTGCCTGCCTGCCAGCGTGTGTGCCAGGCCCACTTGCCCAGTGCTACCACTCATATCTGGTGTAACAGTAGTGTAAATTTAAAAAAAAACAACTTTTTTGACTGTGAAACATCAGTCTGCTAGTGTAATCTAATTGCAGTTGCCTGCCTGCCTGCCTGCCAGCGTGTGTGCCAGGCTCACAGCATATACTGTGCCCACTTGCCCAGTGCCACCACTCATATCTTGTTTAATAGTAGTGTAAGTGTACATTTAAAAAATAAAAAAACTTTTTTGACTGTGAAACATCAGTCTGCTTTTTTGTGTCAGGCTCACAGCGTATACTGTGCCCACTCACCCAGTGCCACCACTCATATCTTGTTTAATAGTAGTGTAAGTGTACATTTAAAACAAATAAAACTTTTTGGACTGTGAAACATCAGTCTGCTTTTTTGTGTCAGGCTCACAGCGTATACTGTGCCCGCTTGCCCAGTGCCACCACTCATATCTTGTTTAATAATAGTGTAAGTGTACATTTAAAAAAAAAAAAACTTTTTTGACTGTGAAACATCAGTCTGCTTTATCATTATGCAAAACAGAATGAGAAGCAGTCTGCCAGGAACGAACAGCAGCATCAATAGCTTGTTCTATGGCCTGGTTACCACCTGGTAGTAGCTTCTTTCTGCCCAATTGTGCTTTTCACAGAGGAAAACTTTCCTGTAGTATATCAGTCTGATCACGCCGACATGGTCAGTCCAGCCCCGAAATACCAGGCAATTCTCCTCTGAACAAGGAACATAACAACCCCCGACGATCGTTTCGGCCTCCTTTGGGCCTCGTCAGTGAGGTGCAGCCATATCCCTCTAAGCACATTGGGCAAGGAGTCCACGTCTGGTTTCCCCCATCACCCTTAGGGAGACTATCCCCAGGGTCATATTTACATATGCAAAACAGAACGAGAAGCAGTCTGCTAGGAACGAACAGCAGCATCAATAGCTTGTTCTATGGCCCGGTTACCACCTGGTAGTAGCTTCTTTCTGCCCAATTGTGCTTTTCACAGAGGAAAACTTTCCTGTAGTATATCAGTCTGATCCCGCCGACATGGTCAGTCCAGCCCTGGCGGCATTGAAATTGGGCAAGTTGACACATGTGCCGTGCATGGCACATGTGTGTAATCTGATTGTACAACGCTTTGTGCATAAGTACCTAGGCTTATAGGACATCCTGAAGCAGGCCAGGAAGGTGTGTGGCCATTTGAGGCGTTCCTACACGGCCATGGCGCACTTTTCAGATATCCAGCGGCGAAACAACATGCCAGTGAGGTGCTTGATTTGCGACAGCCCGACACGTTGGAATTCAACACTCCTAATGTTCGACCGCCTGCTCCAACAAGAAAAAGCCGTTAACTGGTATGTGTATGACCGGGGTGCTAGGACAGCCTCTGCGGAGCTGGGAATTTTTTTGCCACGTTACTGGACTCTCATGCGCAATGCCTGTAGGCTCATGCTTCCTTTTGAGGAGGTGACAAACCTAGTCAGTCGCACCGAAGGCACCATCAGCGACATCATACCATTTGTTTTCTTCCTGGAGCGTGCCCTGCGAAGAGTGCTGGATCAGGCCGTAGATGAGCGTGAAGAGGAAGAGGAAGAGTTGTGGTCACCATCACCACCAGAAACAGCCTTATCAGCATCGCTTGCTGGACCAGCGGCCACGCTGGAAGAGGATTGTGAGGAAGAGGAGTCAGAGGAGGAATGTGGCTTTGAGGAGAAGGAGGAAGACCAACCACAACAGGCATCCCAGGGTGCTCGTTGTCACCTATCAGGTACCCGTGGTGTTGTACGTGGCTGGGGGGAAGAAGATACCTTCAGTGAGATCACTGAGGACGAGGAACGGGACATGAGTAGCTCGGCATCCAACCTTGTGCAAATGGGGTCTTTCATGCTACCGTGCCTGTTGAGGGACTCTTGTATAAAAAAGCTGAAGGAGAACGACCTGTACTGCGTGTCCACGCTACTAGACCCCCGGTATAAGCATAAAGTGCCTGAAATGTTACCGAATTACCGCAAGTCGGAAAGGATGCAGCAGTTCCAAAATAAATTAAAAAGTATGCTTTACACAGCGTATAAGGGTAATGTCACAGCACAACGGGAATCTAACAGGGGAAGAGGTGAAAGTAATCCTCCGACTCCCACGACCACGCCGGCAAGGACAGGACGCTTTACAGACGTGTTGTTGATGGAGGACATGCAGAGCTTTTTAAGTCCTATGCATCGCCACAGCCCTTCAGGGTCCACCCTCAGAGAACGACTCGACCGACAGGTAGCAGACTACCTCGCCTTAACTGCAGATCTCGACACTCTGAGGAGCGATGAACCCTACTGGGTGTGCAGGCTTGACCTGTGGCCTGAGCTATCCCAATTTGCGATAGAACTTCTGGCCTGCCCCGCTTCAAGTGTCCTGTCAGAAAGGACCTTCAGTGCAGCAGGAGGTATTGTCACTGAGAAGAGAAGTCGCCTAGGTCAAAAAAGTCTAGATTACCTCATCTTTATTAAGATGAATGAGGGATGGATCCCGAAGGGACTGACATTGGGCGATACATTCGAGTAAAAAAGGCCTGATGAGATGAGCTGCCTTGGGCTAAAAATGGTCCACATGCTGCTGTATTTTATCTTCGAATGCCGGATGACTTGCAGGACTTATCCGCCACCAACTAGGGTTCAATCCGCAATGTTTTAGGGAACTTTCTGCCTGGGAAACAAACATCAATTTTTCTGGCCGCTGCTACAGCAGCGGCTGCAACAATACCTGATTTTTCAGGCATGTGTACATGCCAAATTTTTCTGGCCTTTGGTGCTGCACTGTGGCTTCAAAAACCAAACCAAAAAAAAGGAACGTAACAGGGATTAAACTGATAGGAATAGTACTACTTAACACACCACTCATATCTGGTGGCACAGTAGATTGCACGCGCAGTGCCCCAAATTTGAAGTAGGAGGACCGACCAAGCATCTTTTTCCATCTCCCGGTTCCTAAAATCCATGCCATATACACGTCCCCTGATAGGGGACGTAACAGGGATTAAACTGATCAGAATAGTACTGCTTAACACACCACTCATATCTGGTGGCACAGTAGATTGCACGCGGTGCTCTGACAAAATGCAGAAGGACATTTGGCAGACGGAAATTTGGCTGACAGACATCTAAATAATGTTCAGATTTCGGCCGAGGGCAGATACGTTCCAGAGTGCTCTGTTCTAATCAGAGCCTCAGGCGCCGCAACTGCCTCTGGGAACCTTACCATGGGTCACAGACCGCACTTCTTGTAATTCTCTGTCTTGGAAATTATCTATCTATCTATCAAATCTATCTATTTATCTATCAAATCTATCTATCTATCTATCGTATCTATCAAATGTATCTATTGCATCTATTGATCTATCTATCTAATCTATGTATCTATCTATCTATCTATCTATCAAATCTATCTATCTCGTGGCCGGACTGTTATCTGACAGCCACTTGTGTTTTGGTCATGCCATATACATATCCATGCCATATACACGTCCCCTGATAGGGGACATAACAGGGATTAAACTGATCAGAATAGTACTACTTAACACACCACTCATATCTGGTGGCACATTAGATTGCATGCGCAGTGCCCCAAAATTTGAAGTAGGAGGACCGACCAAGCATCTTTTTCCATCTCCCGGTTCCTAAAATCCATGCCATATACACGTCCCCTGATAGGGGACGTAACAGGGATTAAACTGATCAGAATAGTACTACTTAACACACCACTCATATCTGGTGGCACAGTAGATTGCACGCGGTGCTCTGACAAAATGCAGAAGGACATTTGGCATTTGGCAGACGGACATTTGGCCGACAGACAGAAAGCTAAAGAATGTTCCGATTTCGGACGAGGGCAGATACGTTCCAGAGTGCTCTGTTCTAATCAGAGCCTCGGGCGCCGCGACTGCCTCTGGGAACCTTACCATGGGTCCCAGTCCGCACGTCTTGTAATTCTCTGTCTGGGAAATTATCTATCTATCAAATCTATCTATTTATCTATCAAATCTATCTATCTATCTATCTATCTATCGTATCTATCAAATGTATCTATTGCATCTATTGATCTATCTATCTAATCTATGTATCTATCTATCTATCTATCTATCTATCTATCAAATCTATCTATCTCGTGGCCGGACTGTTATCTGACAGCCACTTGTGTTTCGGCCATGCCATATACATATCCATGCCATATACACGTCCCCTGATAGGGGACGTAACAGGGATTAAACTGATCAGAATAGTACTAATTAACACACCACTCATATCTGGTGGCACAGTAGATTGCACGCAGTGCTCTGACAAAATGCAGAAGGACATTTGGCAGACGGACATTTGGCCGACAGACAGAAAGCTAAAGAATGTTCCGATTTCGGCCGAGAGGACAGATACGTTCCAGAGTGCTCTGTTCTAATCAGAGCCTCGGGCGCCGCAACTGCCTCTGGGAACCTTACCATGGGTCCCAGTCCGCACGTCTTGTAATTCTCTGTCTGGGAAATTATCTATCTATCAAATCTATCTATTTATCTATCAAATCTATCTATCTATCGTATCTATCAAATTTATCTATTGCATCTATTGATCTATCTAATCTATGTATCTATCTATCAAATCTATCTATCTCGTGGCCGGACTGTTATCTGACAGCCACTTGTGTTTCGGCCATGCCATATACATATCCATGCCATATACACGTCCCCTGATAGGGGACGTAACAGGGATTAAACTGATCAGAATAGTACTAATTAACACACCACTCATATCTGGTGGCACAGTAGATTGCACGCAGTGCTCTGACAAAATGCAGAAGGACATTTGGCAGACGGACATTTGGCCGACAGACAGAAAGCTAAAGAATGTTCCGATTTCGGCCGAGAGGACAGATACGTTCCAGAGTGCTCTGTTCTAATCAGAGCCTCGGGCGCCGCAACTGCCTCTGGGAACCTTACCATGGGTCCCAGTCCGCACGTCTTGTAATTCTCTGTCTGGGAAATTATCTATCTATCAAATCTATCTATTTATCTATCAAATCTATCTATCTATCTATCTATCTATCTATCGTATCTATCAAATTTATCTATTGCATCTATTGATCTATCTAATCTATGTATCTATCTATCTATCTATCAAATCTATCTATCTCGTGGCCGGACTGTTATCTGACAGCCACTTGTGTTTCGGCCATGCCATATACATATCCATGCCATATACACGTCCCCTGATAGGGGACGTAACAGGGATTAAACTGATCAGAATAGTACTACTTAACACACCACTCATATCTGGTGGCACATTAGATTGCACGCACAGTGCCCCAAAATTTGAAGTGGGAGGACCGACCAAGCATCTTTTTCCATCTCCCGGTTCCTAAAATCCATGCCATATACATGTCCCCTGATAGGGGACGTAACAGGGATTAAACTGATCAGAATAGTACTGCTTAACACACCACTCATATCTGGTGGCACAGTAGATTGCACGCGGTGCTCTGACAAAATACAGAAGGACATTTGGCAGACGGACATTTGGCCGACAGACAGAAAGCTAAAGAATGTTTCGATTTCGGCCGAGGGCAGATATGTTCCAGAGTGCTCTGTTCTAATCAGAGCCTCGGGCGCCGCAACTGCCTCTGGGAACCTTACCATGGGTCCCAGTCCGCACGTCTTGTAATTCTCTGTCTGGGAAATTATCTATCTATCAAATCTATCTATTTATCTATCAAATCTATCTATCTATCTATCTATCTATCGTATCTATCAAATGTATCTATTGCATCTATTGATCTATCTATCTAATCTATGTATCTAGCTATCTATCAAATCTATCTATCTCGTGGCCGGACTGTTATTTGACAGCCACTTGTGTTTCGGCCATGCCATATACATATCCATGCCATATACACGTCCCCTGATAGGGGACGTAACAGGGATTAAACTGATCAGAATAGTACTACTTAACACACCACTCATATCTGGTGGCACAGTAGATTGCACGCGGTGCTCTGACAAAATACAGAAGGATAGATAGATAGAAAGAGTCCCTGTGGGTTTTAAAATTCGCCTGCCTATTGAAGTCAATGGCGGTTCGCCCGGTTCGCCCGTTCGCGAACAGTTGTGGAAGTTCGAGTCCGCCGTTCGCGACCGCAAAATTTTAGGTTCGCGACATCACTACTCCCCAGCCTCAGACTCTGTATATTTGAAAATGAAAGAAATCAAGATATTAGCACAGTTCCAAATAAAGATGTAAATGTTATATTTGAAAATGTATTAATGAGGCTGCCTTCGTAATTCAATTGTAACCAAAAGCAATCAATACGATTTACATATTTGCAAACCTGTCTTTCGGATATCTAGATGGTCAATATGCATGTATTTTTTAGTGCATCTTAAATCTTTTTAAATGCACACCTAATCTGTAGACTAAATACTAAATGTGATGGCTTTTCTTCCAATCCAACTTTCTCAAGGTAATTCTGAATGCGTTTCTGTTAATTAAGTTTAAAAAAGCGTAATTGCGTTAGTCATATCCCTAATTTCTTTTGCGTGTTAATGGGTTATGAGGTGGATGTAAAGAGATTAGTAAATGAGCTTACCAGCAGATGAGAGGGGCAGGATCCCGGTATCATTTCCTCCTTCGATACCGACTACGGCCACCTCAGAGATGTTGGGACGCAGCATGTCCTCCCAGCGACTGTATACAAATGTTTGTTCTGGCCCCCCACCGTCCTCCGTGGTATACCTCTCCTCCCTCTGCCTGGGCTTCCCCTGTGATGTGAGCCTCTGTTGTCTGGAGTGTATTGCGCCCTGTCTGCGCTCCAGCCCTACACCACTGGGCCCAGTCACTTGTTCATCTTAAACACCCCTTCCTCTCCCCCTTCCTCTTTAGTTCCTATCTAGTTCCTCTCCCCCTTCCTCTTTAGTTCCTCTCTAGTTCCTCTCCCCCTTCCTCTTTAGTTCCTCTCTAGTTCCTCTCCCCCTTCCTCTTTAGTTCCTCTCTAGTTCCTCTCCCCCTTCCTCTTTAGTTCCTCTCTAGTTCCTCTCCCCCTTCCTCTTTAGTTCCTCTCTAGTTTCTCTCCCCCTTCCTCTTTAGTTCCTCTCTAGTTCCTCTCCCCCTCCCTGTCCCTCTCTCCTGCATAACCTGCTCCCTAACCTCCTCCATAACCTGCTCCCTATCCTGCTGAGTAACCTGCTGTGTAATAAGCTGTAAGAGCTCCTCGCTGATCTCCTGCCTCGGCTCTTCCCCAGCCCTCTTTCCCACCACACTCGTTCCAAATGTGAAAGTGCCCAAATGAAAGGGGGTCAAAATAATGAAACAAAAGTAAAAAGTGCTCAAACTGTGAATGGTCTTAAAAAAATAGAGTAAGGGGTATTAATTAACAGACAAATGTATAAAAAAAAGGATTAAATGAGGGTATGTAAACAATAAGTTGGCGTAAATCAACCAAATTCTAACTATGGGATGGGTATGGGATTAAAGGGAATGGAGTATGGAGTGTATGTGTGTGTATGTAGTGCTACTGCTATGTGTATGTTTGTATTAAATGTGTTTGCATGTAAATGTGTTTATGTAATGTACCAAACAACAGCACTCACACACTCACCCAGACAAACTCTCTCTCACTCTCTCTCGCTCACTCACTCTCTGTCTCTCACTAACTAACTCTCACTCTCTCTCACTAACTAACTCTCACTGTCTGTCACTAACTAACTCTTACTCTCTCTCACTAACTAACTCTCACTGTCTGTCACTAACTAATTCTCACTCTCTCTCACTAACTAACTCTCACTGTCTGTCACTAACTAACTCTCACTGTCTGTCACTAACTAACTCTCACGCTCTCTCACTAACTAACTCTCACTCTCTCTCACTAACTAACTCTCACTGTCTGTCACTAACTCTTACTGTCTGTCACTAACTAACTCTCACTGTCTGTCACTAACTAACTCTCACTGTCTGTCACTAACTCTCACTGTCTGTCACTAACTCTCACTGTCTGTCACTAACTAACTCTCACTCTCTCTCACTAACTCTCACTGTCTGTCACTAACTAACTCTCACTGTCTGTCACTAACTAACTCTCACTGTCTCTCACTAACTAACTCTCACTGTCTGTCACTAACTAACTCTCACTCACTCTCTGTCTGTCACTAACTAACTCTCACTCTCTCTCACTAACTAACTCTCACTCACTAACTCTCTGTCTCGCACTAACTAACTCGCTATCTCTCAGAAACCTCCAACGCTTAGACCTGCACCTATCTCGAAAAAGCAATACAGTCAAAGAAGCCATGTTTGTAGTGTGCTGATATACCCTATGTAAATGGTTAATGATATACTGGTTTGCAAAGTAAAGGAGGTCCAGGTGTGCTTTAGTAATGATTTGTATGTGTGCAATGTGGAGTAGTTGTTTTATTTTGGGCATGCTCATATGGAGTTTTTAAATGCACATATGTATTTGTGGAATGTGTTCAATGCGATGATGTCATAGTGATTGTTTTGCATAGCATTCTCCTAATTTAGTATCCAAAAATCTAAATGGTGATTTCTGTTCGTATCATATTAGTTAAGTGTTGTAAATGTTTATTTTGTAATAATGTTTTCTAATCGGTTTGTGTATCAGTGTGCAATTCATTTTTCATGTTGTTTTGTTCCGTGATGCAGATTGCAACGTATTTTCCTAATCCTCGTTTAGTGTAAATGTGTATTATTAAAGGATTGTGAAAGTTGAATGCGTATGTGCTATGTTGCGTGAGCGATTGTTGTTTGTCCATGATGTTGCATACATAATATGACAGAGCAGTGTGTATTTATTGCGAGATCGAGTGTTAGAAGATAAATCTGTGTATTCTTCATTTTGCATTGATCTCTATGGGAGAATCCATTACGCGTCTGTGATTCCGCTAGGGAAATAAACGCGGTATTCGTATTACCACTATGCATAACAAGGTTCTTTTCAGACTTGTAATCCTGACGTTATAAAAAGTGTGTAATGAAAATAACGAACACGCTCATTGCGGGCAGCCATTACACTATAACTTGTAATCTAGCTCATACTTACCTATGAAATAAAACCTAAGCTAGCTACAATATAACTAATAGTTATATTGTATCTAGCTTAGGTTTTATTTTTATTTCACAGGTAAGTTTATATTTATTTTAATTAGGTAGACTAGTTAGTAAACAGTTATTAACTATTTACTAACTACCTAGTTAAAATAAATACAAACTTACCTTTGAAATAAAACCTAAGCTGCCTTACACTAAAACCTAACATTACAAAAATAAAAAAAACATATCATTACAAAAAAAAAAAAACGAAATTATCAAAAAAAATAAAGATTACAAAAAACACCACCAAAAAAAAACCCTTCTCTAGAATAAACTACCAAGGGCTCTTAAAAGGGCCTTTTGTAGGGAATTGCCCTGAGATAAACAGCTCTTTTACTCCAAAAAGAATACAAACACCCCCTAACACTATACAAACCCTCACCCCCCAAACTACCAGGGGCCCTCACTAACTCTCTGAGGGGTAGTTATCAACGTGTCTACCTCAAATACGCTGGAATTCCGCAGCGTATTTGAGGCAAGGCTGATTCGCCTTAGTTGTCAAGCCCTAGATACCGGCAAAAGTAGAATTTTGTGACGTAAGCTTCGATCCGCCGGACTCAGTCTGACACAGATCGATTCTTACGTCACTCCAGATGTTCCGCACACAAGTGCGGCACTATCTGACTACTTTTGCTAGTTATCAAAAAACTAGCAGGTACGCTTGGCACTTTTCCGGCCCAGCGTACCTGGTTTTCAAACCGCCGCCCTGGAGGCGGCGGATCCCATAGGAGTCAATAGGAGTCTGACCATAGCAAAAGTTCATGTTCGCTGCTGCCAGATATCCCATTGATTCCAATGGGAGCTGTCTACACCTAACACCCTAACATGTACCCCAAGTCTAAACACCCCTAATCTGCCCCCCCTCCACCGCCGCAACTAAATAAATGTCTTACCCCCTAAACCGCCGCTCCTGGAGCCCACCGCCACTATAATATATGTATTAACCCCTAAACCGCCGCTCCTTGTCCCTGCCGCTACTATAATATATGTATTAACCCCTAAACCGCCGCTCCCGGACCCCGCCGCCACCTACATTATACCTAGTAACCCCTATCCTGCCCCCCTATACCGCTGCCACCTATAATAAAGTTATTAACCCCTATCCTGCCGATCCTGGACCCCGCTGCAACTAAATAAATAGTTTAACCCCTAAACCGCCGCTCCTGGACCCTGCCGCAACCTATATTAAACTTATTAACCCCTAATCTGCCCCCCCTACACCATCGCCACCTATAATAAATTTATTAACCCCTATCCTGCCCCCTCCTACACCGCCGCCACTGTAATAAAATTATTAACCCCTAAACCTAAGTCTAACACTAACCCTAACACCCCCTAACTTAAATATTAATTAAATACATCTAAATAAATTTAACTCTTATTAACTAAATTAATCCTATTTAAAACCAAATACTTACCTTTAAAATAAACCCTAATATAGCTACAATATAAATAATAATTATTATTAGGATTTATTTTTATTTTACAGGCAACTTTCAATTTATTTTAACTAGGTACAATAGCTATTAAATAGTTATTAACTATTTAATAGCTACATAGTTAAAATAAAGAGAAATTTACCTGTAAAATAAAAACTAACCTAAGTTACAATTACACCTAACACTACACTATACTTTAATAAATTATTCCTATTTAAAACTAAATACTTACCTGTAAAATAAACCCTAAGATAGCTACAATGTAATTAATAATTACATTGTAGCTATTTTAGGATTTATATTTATTTTACAGGTAACTTTGTATTTATTTTAACTAGTTAGAATAGTTATTAAATAGTTATTAACTATTTAATAACTACCTAGCTAAAAGAAATACAAAATTACCTGTAAAATAAATCCTAACCTAAGTTACAATTAAACCTAACACTACACTATCATTAAATTAATTAAATAAATTACATACAAATAACTACAATTAAATACAATTAAATAAACTAACTAAAGTACAAAAAATAAAAAAAGCTAAGTTACAAAAAATAAAAAAAATAAGTTACAAACATTTAAAAAATATTACAACAATTTTAAACTACTTACACCTAATCTAAGCCCCCTAATAAAATAACAAAGCCCCCCAAAATAAAAAAATTCCCTACCCTATTCTACATTAAAAAGTAAACAGCTCTTTTGCCTTACCAGCCCTTAAAAGGGCCTTTTGCGGGGCATGCCCCAAATAAAACAGCTCTTTTGCCTGTAAAATAAAAATACAACCCCTCCCCAACGCTAAAACCCACCACCCACATACCCCTAATCTAACCCAAACCCCCCTTAAATAAACCTAACACAACCCCCCTGAAGATCATCCTACCTTGAGTCGTCTTCAGCCAGCCGACCACCGATGGAACCGAAGAGGAGATCCGGAGCGGCAGAAGTCATCATCCAAGGGGCACTGAAGAAATCTTCCATCCGATGAAGTCATCATCCAGGCGGCGCTGAAGAGGTCTTCAATCCGATAGAAGTCTTCATCCAGGCGGCGTCTTTAATCTTCATCCATCCGGAGCAGAGCGGAGCCATCTTCCGACGAGCCTACGTGGATCCATCCTCTTCTTCCCGACGACGAATGATGGTACCTTTAAGTGACGTCATCCAAGATGGCATCACTCGAATTCTGATTGGCTGATAGGATTCTATCAGCCAATCGGAATTAAGGTAGAAAAATCTGATTGGCTGATAGAATCAGCCAATCAGATTCAAGTTCAATCCGATTGGCTGAACCAATCAGCCAATCGGATTGAACTTGAATCTGATTGGTTGATTGAATCAGCCAATCAGATTTTTCTACCTTAATTCCGATTGGCTCATAGAATCCTATCAGCCAATCGGAATTCGAGTGACGCCATCTTGGATGACGTCACTTAAAGGTACTGTCATTCGTCGTTAGTCGTCGGGAAGAAGAGGATGGATCCGCGTAGGCTCGTCGGAAGATGGCTCAGCTCCGGATGGATGAAGATTGAAGACGCCGCCTGGATGAAGACTTCTATCGGATCGAAGACTTCTTCAGCGCCGCCTGGATGATGACTTCATCGGATGGAAGATTTCTTCAGCGCCCCTTGGATGATGACTTCTGCCGCTCCGGATCTCCTCTTCGGTTCCATCGGTGGTCGGCTGGCTGAAGACGACTCAAGGTAGGATGATCTTCAGGGGGGTAGTGTTAGGTTTATTTAAGGGGGTTTGGGTTAGATTAGGGGTATGTGGGTGGTGGGTTTTAATGTTGGGGGGGTTGTATTTTTATTTTACAGGCAAAAGAGCTGTTTTATTTGGGGCATGCCCCGCAAAAGGCCCTTTTAAGGGCTGGTAAGGCAAAAGAGCTGTTTACTTTTTAATGAAGAATAGGGTAGGGAATTTTTTTTATTTTGGGGGGCTTTGTTATTTTATTAGGGGGCTTAGATTAGGTGTAAGTAGCTTAAAATTGTTGTAATATTATTTAAATGTTTGTAACTTATTTTTTTTATTTTTTTGTAACTTAGCTTTTTTTATTTTTTGTACTTTAGTTAGTTTATTTAATTGTATTTAATTGTAGTTATTTGTATGTAATTTATTTAATTAATTTAATGATAGTGTAGTGTTAGGTTTAATTGTAACTTAGGTTAGGATTTATTTTACAGGTAATTTTGTATTTCTTTTAGCTAGGTAGTTATTAAATAGTTAATAACTATTTAATAACTATTCTAACTAGCTAAAATAAATACAAAGTTACCTGTAAAATAAATATAAATCCTAAAATAGCTACAATGTAATTATTAATTACATTGTAGCTATCTTAGGGTTTATTTTACAGGTAAGTATTTAGTTTTAAATAGGAATAATTTATTAAAGTATAGTGTAGTGTTAGGTGTAATTGTAACTTAGGTTAGTTTTTATTATACAGGTAAATTTCTCTTTATTTTAACTAGGTAGCTATTAAATAGTTAATAACTATTTAATAGCTATTGTACCTAGTTAAAATAAATTGAAAGTTGCCTGTAAAATAAAAATAAATCCTAAGATAGCTACAATATCATTATTATTTATATTGTAGCTATATTAGGGTTTATTTTAAAGGTAAGTATTTAGTTTTAAATAGGATTAATTTAGTTAATAAGAGTTAAATTTATTTAGATGTATTTAATTAATTTTTAAGTTAGGGGGGTGTTAGGGTTAGTGTTAGACTTAGGTTTAGGGGTTAATAATTTTATTACAGTGGCGGCGGTATGGGGGGGGGCAGGATAGGGGTTAATAAATTTATTATAGGTGGCGACGGTGTAGGGGGGGCAGGATAGGGGTTAATATGTTTAATATAGGTTACGGCAGGGTCCGGGAGCGGCGGTTTAGGGGTTAAACTATTTATTTAGTTGCGGCGGGGTCCAGGATCGGCAGGATAGGGGTTAATAACTTTATTATAGGTGGCGGCGTTATAGGGGGGGCAGGATAGGGGTTACTAGGTATAATGTAGGTGGCGGCGGGGTCCGGGAGCGGCGGTTTAGGAGTTAATACATATATTATAGTAGCGGCGGGGACAAGGAGCGGCGGTTTAGGGGTTAATACATATATAAGAGTTGCAGCGGGGTCTAGGAACGGCGGTTTAGGGGTTAGTAACTTTATTTAGTTGCGGGGGGCTCCGGGGGCGCCGGTATAGGGGGTAGAACAGTGTAGTTTAGTGTGAGTGCTTAGTGACAGGGGTATCAATAAAGCTGGGAAAAAGCCGAAGAGCAGCGAGATCGGATGAGTGATAACTATCACAATCCGCTGCTCATCGCCCCGTACTTGGTGCATGGCTTTTTGACAGCTTTTTTGATAACTTAGGCGAACGTATTCAGGTCTGCGGCGGCGATGTCTCTCTGTCTCTCACTAACTAACTCTCACTCTCTCTCACTAACTAACTCTTACTGTCTGTCACTAACTAACTCTCACTCTCTCTCACTAGCTAACTCTCACTGTCTGTCACTAACTAACTCTCACTGTCTGTCACTAACTAACTCTCACTCTCTCTCACTAACTAACTCTCACTGTCTGTCACTAACTCTCACTGTCTGTCACTAACTAACTCTCACTCTCTCTCACTAACTAACTCTCACTATCTGTCACTAACTAACTCTCACTGTCTGTCACTAACTAACTCTCACTGTCTGTCACTAACTAACTCTCACTCTCTCTCACTAACTCTCACTATCTGTCACTAACTAACTCTCACTGTCTGTCACTAACTAACTCTCACTGTCTGTCACTAACTCTCACTCTCTCTCACTAACTAACTCTCACTGTCTGTCACTAACTAACTCTCACTCTCTCTCACTAACTCTCACTGTCTGTCACTAACTAACTCTCACTGTCTGTCACTAACTAACTCTCACTCTCTCTCACTAACTAACTCTCACTATCTGTCACTAACTAACTCTCACTGTCTGTCACTAGCTAACTCTCACTGTCTGTCACTAACTAACTCTCACTCTCTCTCACTAACTAACTCTCACTGTCTGTCACTAACTAACTCTCACTGTCTGTCACTAACTAACTCTCACTCTCTCTCACTAACTAACTCTCACTGTCTGTCACTAACTCTCACTCACTAACTCTCTGTCTCGCACTAACTAACTCACTAACTCTCACTGTCTGTCACTAACTCTCACTGTCTGTCACTAACTCTCACTCTCTCTCACTAACTCTCACTCACTAACTCTCTGTCTTGCACTAACTAACTCACTAACTCTCAGAAACCTCCAACGCTTAGACCTGCACCATCTATCTTGAAAAAGCAATACAGTCAAAGAAGCCATGTTTGTAGCGTGCTTATATACCCTATGTAAATGGTTAATGATATACTGGTTTGCAAAGTAAACGAGGTCCAGGTGTGCTTTAGTGATGATTTGTATGTGTGCAATGTGGAGTAGTTGTTTTATTTTGGGCATGCTCATATGGAGTTTGTAAATGCACATATGTATTTGTGGAATGTGTACAATACGATACGAGAATTACCTGTAAAATAAAACCTAACCTGCCTTACACTAAAACCTAACATTACAAAAATAAAAAAACATATCTTTACAAAAAAACAAACGAAATTATCAAAAAAATAAAGATTACCCTTAAAAAAAAAAAAACACCACAAAAAAAACCCTACTCTAGAATAAACTACCAAGGGCTCTTAAAAGGGTCTTTTGTAGGGCATTGCCCTGAGATAAACAGCTCTTTTACTCCAAAAAGAATACAAACACCCCCTAACACTATACAAACCCCCACCCCCCAAACTACCAGGGGCCCTTAAAAGGGTTTTTTTCAGGGGGGGGGGGGGGGGCTTAAAAGGGCCTTTTGTAGGGCATTGCCCTGAGATAAACAGCTCTTTTACTAAAAAAAACAACTAAAAATATACATTACACAAAATAACAAACAAATTATAAAAAAAATAAATCCTATTCTAATACCCATAAAAAAAAAACACCCGAGAGGGCGGAGTTAGCTACCAAGCAGAGAAGACGTGTGTTGAAAGAGTTCTCTGCAGGTTTACCTAAAAAGTTGAATTTATCTCTGTTTTACTTTAAAATTTCGGCTCAGTTATACCTAAGCTACAGTCCTTAACTATACTGGGACATATAAAACTGTGACACTGGTGTATTTTAAAGACCCTGCACGACGTTAAGGACTGCTCAGCCTGTATTGGAAGCCGCACAAGCTCGTGGTCTGAGCCCTTACACCAAGACTCCAGACTATCAGCCAATTGTGCTCCGGAGGGTCAGGGATCCGCTCCGGAGAACTGAGGTGCTATACTTGAAAACCCCTTAGCTTACAGTGGTGACTTGTGCTGAACCTCCGCAGAAAGCAGGGAGATATCTGGAGTCTAAGGAAAGAAGACAATAAGAGCGGATTACAGGCTACCTGCTCACGCAACACACAGGAGATCAGCACACTAAAGCTCCGGTAACATTGCGACCCAGGAGGGAAGAGGGAGCAGATAATTGAGCTCATTTCCATCGGATCACCTTTGGCGCGAAAACCCGCCATCTTGGATACAGCGTCCCTGACAGGAGCCTGGGCCAGACTACAGAGAGTGTGTACAGCGGGTGCGGAGGAGCGATCCTGATATATTTGCCGCCCAACACGTTGGTAAGACTCCACAGCACGGCATACATCCCTGACATCCCCCTCCACGTACTTAGTTACCCGGCTGCAAGTATAGCTGTTAACACATGCTCCACGTGACATCTAGGGCCTTGTGGTCCATGGCGCTGTCTCCTGCTACTGCTCTGCTTAGCCACACAGCAATCACCCACTGCGCATCAGGATAAGAGCGCTAAAAAGCAGAAAAGAACTCATTCTGCAGTAAATAACCCCTTGAAGAAGAGAAAAGAGGGATCCTTAGCCTTACCTCCCTACAATATTTAGAGTCTTACTAAGGCCCCTAAGAGACTTAGGCAAAAGTGTTTGGGAGTCCCAGGATTAGAAGCAATTTGGTGCTTGGGGCGAGGGTTGTGGCGCCCTAATTAGAGCTTTGTATAAGAACTGTGTGCTTTAGAGGGGGTTTCCAAAGGACCTAAGAGAGACCAATAGCAGCTGCTAAGCAAGGAGCTGGGACTTTGATTTATACCAGCAGCAGTTCTGAGAGGCCTGGATAAGGAAGACGCAGCCCTTTTACTATAGAATACTGCAACTGACCACACATAGTGTCCTAGCAAGCGGACACCTACACTCTTAGACCAAGCCTGTCGCAGCGTTAATATTTTGAACAGATAGAGGGGAAATAAGATAACCTTATACTTCACGGCCTCAGAATCCCCCAAAATCTGGTCTCTCTCCCCCCTTTCCCGCCGGCCCTTCTTGTCTGTGGGTCATACCCCAAGCACCCTTTCCCACATCATCTATAGGAGACACCTCCCCTGGAGAGAGATCTACCACTTTTAAGGAAACACTTTCCCTAGAGACACAGACAACAGTACCCTAGCCATAGATACAGAGATCTGATCTCTAACGCAAGTTAAGTCACTCTTTTCTTACTGTTGATGCTGGACTGCTGTAACATGTAAACCACTAAGTGAAAGTCAACACCCCCGCCAGTCCATGAAACAGCTGTAGCATACTAGCAAACGAGCAGGTCTCCATTGACATTAGGCAGATCCACGATAAACAGAAATCTCTGCTTCTATATCACAATGTCACAAGTCCATAAGCGGAAGCAAAAAGCTCATAGTACACCCAAAAGAACGGTAGCTGATCATTTTCAACACTCAACCAGACCGACCCACATAGGGTCAGAAGATGAAGGTTCAGATACAGGAAGTATCTCAGACAATCAGCCAAGTAAAGTCATGTCACAATGACTACCCCGCTTACAAGCGACCAAAAATCTCTCTAATAACACAATGGACACAATTAGATCACTTTTGGCATTTCATCATGACTCCCTATCGAAAAAATTGGACAGGTCACACGCTGACTTGAAGAGAGACATTGGCATAATTAATGAGCACACAGAGGCGCTAGAGCGAAAGCAAGCGGATCTGACAATTGATCACACTAACCTTCTTAGCTATTCACAGGGATTAGCAAGCCAGATCACAGATCTGGAATTAAAACTGGCGGATCTGGAAGACCGATCACGCCGCAACAACATTCACATAAAAGGGATCCCAGAGACAGTTTTACAACAAGACCTAGAACCATATCTGCAAGATCTATTCAAGGCAATGTTGGGACAAACTGTAGATGATGAAGCACTCATAGACAGAGCGCACAGGGCGCTCAGACCTCGGTCAGCAGACGAAGGAAAACCACGGGATGTCATTGCCAAACTCCATTATTACACATTCAGATAAAAAATCCTTCGAACCTTGGCCAAAGACAAGGTTTTGCCGGACAAATATACTGAATTACTATTGAGAGAAAAGGGCTTGAAATATAGATGGGGATTCCCGGTGAGACTATTTATAACTAAGGACAGCCTCCAATTTATTGCCTCTACCCCACACCAAGCACGGGAGCTGCTTCAGAGGTGGGAACTACTTCCAGCGGACCCAGAGGATCGACCTTCCGGTCACGTTAAAGAAAGTGGCCTGAGAGCTTCAGCACCGGTATGGAACCCACTCCCAAAAAGATCTGCACCAGCTTCAAAAAAGGCTCAGGTACCCAGAGACTTATCCATGCCTGAGAATTCATAATAGGCCTGCTCACAGCTACATTGAACATTTGATCATAGGTTAAGAGACTTTTGTGGGGAAAGGCCCACGTTTCATGTCCAGTTGAGGCCCGAGGTGACAGATGAAGATGGGTGAGACCATTCAAATATATATGATGTAAAATGAATGACCGTCTTGTATGTATAGAGTAAGAGCTGAATTTTGACTTTATCTACATTAGAATGTTATCTCAGTTAATATTATTTTGTTGAAAATACCATGTTATGTTATAAGGTTTGTTAACTATATAAGTTAAACATGTAAGTTCAGGTTGGTCAGACGTACAGATATTAGTAGATCAGTTGGATAATATATTCAATTTAGACCACAATGCATGATCGCAACAAATGCGCCACAGTCAGCCATTACCCATTAGCTGAGAGTGGGATAGTTACCCACCCCTAGTGAATCTCCCATCAGATGTCGCTATATAAGAGCGCCATGTAACTTATAGCCCCTCCTTATTCGGGCTGCAGGGTCACACTTATGATTCAAAATGTTATTATTGTTGTTTTGTATGCTATATTTAAGTTTACATTCATGTAATTGTTAATAGTAATTAGGACTGGCGGGGAGCATGACTCCTCTCTGCTACACTCCCCCCCACCAATTTCAGTTGTGTTCTGTTGGTATGTGTACCAACGGGAACACTGATTGTGAAAGTGTTTACTCACCACTTTTAGACATAGTCTCTAGGGTTCCTGCAATCCTATCCATTGTGAATTTATTTAGTTAAGAAAGGTTCCTATATCTGACTCCCTTGACATTCTAGACTGGTTGACATCACCCATTCTCCCCTGGCCTATATTCCCCCCCCCTTTTTTTTTCTTTCTTTTTCTTTTTCTCTTTTTCCTTTATACTACACCTACCTACACCATGACGCCTGTTAGACTAGCCACTTTAAACTCGCAAGGCCTAAACTCACCCACGAAACGAAAGCTCCTACAGAAATATCTCCAGACACACAAAATACATGTTCTATTTCTCCAAGAGACACACTGGACTGGGGGCCCTCAGACCACCAGGACATTTAAGAACTACCCAATATGTGAGACAGCATCTAATGCTGAAGGGAAGTCCAGAGGGGTGGCTATTCTGATTAGTAAAGACCTGACTTTTCAACTTGAACATATTGAAAGAGATGAAGAGGGAAGATTTCTTATATTAGTCTGTACACTAGAAGGGACTCTATACACCTTAGTCTCTGTCTATGCACCCAACTCCAGACAAATCCCCTATCTGCGAAAGCTCCTATCTCAAATACATCAACTCAAAAGAGGACGCTTGATAATTGGGGGGGATTTCAACATGGTGTGGGATCCACTAAAAGACAAACAATCAAATCTGACAACACACGCAGACCGTAATATTTCCTTGACCTCTAATGCATTTCGTAAACTCATGTACCAGTATGATCTGTATGATGCATGGAGATGTTTGGCATCCACAGAAAGAGATTTTACACATTTTTCTAGGGCCCACAACTCCTATTCGAGAATCGATTACATACTCTGTGACTCTTGGACCCTAGACCAATTCGCAAACCCCTATATCAAACCATGCACATGGTCAGATCATGATATAGTTTGTTTGGACTTTACTAACATGCAATCGCTAATGAGTAGGCCCTCGTGGAGGCTCCCTGAACAGTGGTTATCGGATGTAGAGCTTCCCTCACTTACAGCGACAATAACAGACTTCCTAACTCATAATGACGTAGATACCACAGACATAGACATGATATGGGCAGCCCTCAAAGCTTATCTCCGTGGACACTTTATAAAAAAAAACAGCCCAATGCCGCAAATCAGCTTATAACTCGCTAGCTAAAATGTATGGAGACCTACGTAATCTAGAGACTTCCAATAAATCGAACCCTAAGCCCCAGATAGCCCAACAGATAGGCCAAATTAGGGAGGAAATAACCAGACGTGAAACCTTAAAAGTGCAGGACAATTTACACAGACTCAAGCAACTGTACTACTATAAAGGAAACAGAGCAGATAGGTTGCTTGCCAACAAACTTCGCAAAAGAACACAACAGAGCAGGATTTCTGCAATTAAAACTCATAATGGAATATCTCACTCACCTAAGGAAATTGGAGCAGCATTTGCCCACTACTATTCTTCCTTATATAATATAGCCACCTCAGAGTCATTGGACAGAGCGAACTCTGATGATATTGACAAATTTCTGAGGGAGCTAGACCTACCCACCTTGTCAGAGAATGCTAGAGAAACTTTAGATGTGCAATTCACGATAGAGGAAGTTAAGGTAGATATAACTAGTCTTGCCCCTCACAAAGCCCCGGGCCCAGATGGGTTTACAGTTACTTTCTACCAGTCCCTCAGTCCCATACTGTCCCCAATACTGCTTTGGCTATTCACAAGAGTTGCTGAGAGAGGTAGCTTTGTCCCGGAATACTTGGAGGCTAATATCATCACCATACACAAAGAAGGAAAAGACCCTGCTCTGTGCTCTAGTTATAGGCCAATCTCGCTTATTAATGTAGATGCCAAAATTTATGCTAAAATGCTGGCCAATAGACTAACTAGCCATCTCGAGACTATCGTGCACTTAGATCAAGTAGGATTTGTCCTCAATAGGCAAGGTTCAGATAACACCCGGCGCTTGTTAAACATTTACACCGAAGTCGCGGACCTGGGTCTCCCCATGCTCACCCTGTCATAAGATGCCGAAAAGGCATTTGACAGGGTGAGATGGGAATATCTATTCTGAACCCTTGCGGCATTTGGTATTCCGGAGGGTTACAGGAAAGCGGTTAAGGCGTTATACTCATCCCCTACAGCAGTGGTGAGAGGTCTGGGGTTTTGTTCCCCCAGGGTCCAGATATGTAATGGTACTAGACAAGGGTGTCCCTTGTCCCCGCTACTGTTTGTTCTAGCAATAGAGCCCCTAGGAGCAGCCATCAGGAAATGCCCCAATATACAGGGACTCCAACTACACAACATCGTCCAGAAGCTGGCCCTGTTTGCGGACGATCTCACAGTCTTTCTCACGGAGCCATTAGACTCTCTCCCCCCCCCCTACTGCAACTACTAAGGAGGTTTGGGGAACTTTCTTATTACAAGGTCAATGTCAGCAAAACTGAAGCATATTTTCTTAATATTCCCTCGAAGGAGAGAAGTAGGATTCAATCTCTTTACTCTTTCCAGTGCTCCACAAAGGGCATACGACACTTGGGAGTGTTTCTCTCTCACACAAAATCTATTATTATCAAAGAAAACTATGAGACCTTGTTAAAAAAAATTAACCTAGAGCTTACCTCTCAGAGGTATAGTGAGATATCGTGGATGGGCAGAGTAGCAGCCCTTAAGATGATGATACTTTCCAAGCTTACCTAACTATTCCATTGCATCCCCATATCGCTAATTCGGAAATTCCAGACCTTGCTCAATTCCTATACTTGGCACAACAAAAGGCCTCGTGTAGCAGCCCATATTCTCCAGGCACCTATTGAAAATGGAGGCCTTGGCTTACCAAACATTTGAAAATATAATGAGGCAGCGATGATCACTCATGCCTCAGCGTGGGGGAGAGAACTCCTTATGACTAGGTGGAGAGAATTAGAGCAAGCTTCATTGCCTCATACGTTAACCTTGAGGATCTCCTTTGGCTACCTCCGCATTGGCAATCAAAAATTCATATAGCCAACAATATAATTAAAGGATGCCAGGGGCACTGGCTGAAATTATGACATAATAAATATATTGCCCCACACCCCTCGCCCATACACCCCATGCGGGGCCTGCTTCTTGGACTACCAGACATTAACCTCAGCTCTTGGCCCGATACAGGTATAGTCTCCTTGAAAGACTTCTATGACAATAAACAGCTAAAAACACATACATCTATGTTAGCACTGACCACCTTGACTCCTAAGTTTCAGTTTGGCCTATTGAGATTACGGACATTGATGAGATCCTGGGGGTTCCTGGAAAGTGAATCACGGGATCTCACCCCTTGGGAGCAGAGATGGGAAGCTAATCTCCAGCTATATAAACCCCTATCAGTACACTATAAGTGTTTGCTTGAAGAATCTATTTTGCCCAAAACAGTACATATGGAGTCTTGGGAGAGAGACCTGCAATGCACATATACACCGGAGGAGTGGCACAGGGCAATAGCTCTCACTAAACAAGCTACCCATTGCGTCACCCTTTACGAGCTATTTTTTAAACTACTCACGAGATGGCACTTAGTGCCTAAAAAATTGCAGAAACTCTTCCCGGACCACTCCCCTATGTGCTGGAGAGAATGTGGGGAAATAGGCACTCCACTCCATATCTGGTGGACTTGCCCAAGGTTGGACAGTCTGTGGAGCACTGTTGAAAAGACCTGTAGAGAACTGGAATTGATAGATAAACTAGCCCCGGCCCTTGCAGTACTGCATCTTGGGATGGGGAGACTCCCCAGACCTAAAAATGTTTTACTTTTGTGTATTCTCACCTCCACTAAACTGCTTATCGCAAGAAACTGGAAGAAAAGTCAGCCCCCTAGATGGCAGGGTGTCATAGATAGTGTCAACCACATTAAGAACATGGAAAACTATGTCTTTAGAGAACGTAGACAAATGACCGACTACTGCTTAATATGGGAACCATGGGAAACCCTCTGGGCACGCAAACTTTCTCCTCCAGGCTAGACACTTGAATTATAGGAATAACTTTAACAGCTGATCTCTCTAACTCCCACACTCTCCATCCTCTAATGACCAGTAACTGTCCTATGAACCACCCTGCCAACCCACACACATATATATATACTAGATGCAGAGACTGTTAGACAGATAACACAGCCTTCCGGATTACTGCACCTAGTAGGATGATATTACTTGTTCATTACCCCCCCCCCTATTAGGAACCGCTATGAAAGATAGGCTAGGGACCCTAGTTGACTATATTGCTAACCCAAAGGTCGCCCTATATTTGCCTTTTGTGTGGAATTAAATGGGCTAGTATAGTCCATACATATTCATGAAGGTGACCTCTGTAAAAACAAGGCGTTAGAAAACTGTCGTGCAGTGTGAATTTATTACAGAAGAGTTTTTCTTTTTGTTCTGTTGTTACTATGCTATGTACACAGTTTTTGAAGTATACAATGTAACTTATGTTTAATACCTCAATAAAAAATTATTTAAAAAAAAAAAAAAAAAACCCAAAATAAAAAACCTAATCTAGAATAAAATACCAATGGCCCTTAAAAGGGCCTTTTGTAGGGCATTACCCTAAAGATATCAGCTCTTTTTTTTAAATAAAATTACAAAGACACACTAAAATTACAAACCCCCATCCCCCCAACCCACAAAATAAAAAAGAACTATCTAAAAAACCTAAGCTACCCTTTGCCCTGAAAAGGGCATTGCCCTTAAAAGGACATTTAGCTTGTTTACTGCCCAGACTCTAACCAAAAAAATAAAACCCACCCAATAAACCCTTAAAAAAGCCTAACACTAACCCCCTGACGATCCACTTACAATTTTTGAAGTCCCGCTTGAATGATCTTCATCCAGGCGAAGTCTTCATCCAGACGGCCTCTTCAATCTTCATCCCGATGACGACGTCCTGATACAAGTGGAGAGAAGTCTTCATCCAGACGGCCTCTTCAATCTTCATCCAGGCAGCATCTTCTATCTTGATCCCGGAGGCGCGGAGTGGGTCCATCCTGAAGACATCCAACACGGAGCATCCTCTTCATATGGTCGCCGCCGTAAACTGAATCTTCAATGCAAGGGACGCGATTCAAGATGGCGTCACTTGCATTCCTATTGGCTGAAAAATTTGAATCAGCTAATAGGAATTAGGGCTGCTAAAATCCTATTGGCTGTTCAAATCAGCCAATAGGATTTAAGCAGTTCTCATTCTATTGGCTAATTCTTTAGGATGGACCCGCTCCATGCCGCCTGGATGAAGATCGTAGAGGCCACCTGGATGAAGAATTCTTGCCGCATGGATGAGGACTTCACCGGCTGGATGAAGATAGAAGAGGCCGCCTGGATGAAGACTCTCTGTACCGGCTGGATGAAGATTGAAGAGGCCGTCTGGATGAAGACTTCGCCTGGATGAAGATCATTCAAGCGGGACTTCAAAAATTGTAAGTGGATCGTCAGGGGGTTAGTGTTAGGCTTTTTTAAGGGTTTATTGGGTGGGTTTTATTTTTTTGGTTAGAGTCTGGGCAGTAAACAAGCTAAATGTCCTTTTAAGGGCAATGCCCTTTTCAGGGCAAAGGGTAGCTTAGGTTTTTTAGATAGTTCTTTTTTATTTTGTGGGTTGGGGGGATGGGGGTTTGTAATTTTAGTGTGTCTTTGTAATTTTATTTAAAAAAAAGAGCTGATATCTTTAGGGTAATGCCCTACAAAAGGCCCTTTTAAGGGCCATTGGTATTTTATTCTAGATTAGGTTTTTTATTTTGGGTTTTTTTTTTTTTTTTTAAATAATTTTTTATTGAGGTATTAAACATAAGTTACATTGTATACTTCAAAAACTGTGTACATAGCATAGTAACAACAGAACAAAAAGAAAAACTCTTCTGTAATAAATTCACACTGCACGACAGTTTTCTAACGCCTTGTTTTTACAGAGGTCACCTTCATGAATATGTATGGACTATACTAGCCCATTTAATTCCACACAAAAGGCAAATATAGGGCGACCTTTGGGTTAGCAATATAGTCAACTAGGGTCCCTAGCCTATCTTTCATAGCGGTTCCTAATAGGGGGGGGGGTAATGAACAAGTAATATCATCCTACTAGGTGCAGTAATCCGGAAGGCTGTGTTATCTGTCTAACAGTCTCTGCATCTAGTATTATATATGTGTGTGGGTTGGCAGGGTGGTTCATAGGACAGTTATGGTCATTAGAGGATGGAGAGTGTGGGAGTTAGAGAGATCAGCTGTTAAAGTTATTCCTATAATTCAAGTGTCTAGCCTGGAGGAGAAAGTTTGCGTGCCCAGAGGGTTTCCCATGGTTCCCATATTAAGCAGTAGTCGGTCATTTGTCTACGTTCTCTAAAGACATAGTTTTCCATGTTCTTAATGTGGTTGACACTATCTATGACACCCTGCCATCTAGGGGGCTGACTTTTCTTCCAGTTTCTTGCGATAAGCAGTTTAGTGGAGGTGAGAATACACAAAAGTAAAACATTTTTAGGTCTGGGGAGTCTCCCATCCCAAGATGCAGTACTGCAAGGGCCGGGGCTAGTTTATCTATCAATTCCAGTTCTCTACAGGTCTTTTCAACAGTGCTCCACAGACTGTCCAACTTGGGCAAGTCCACCAGATATGGAGTGGAGTGCCTATTTCCCCACATTCTCTCCAGCACATAGGGGAGTGGTCCGGGAAGAGTTTCTGCAATTTTTTAGGCACTAAGTGCCATCTCGTGAGTAGTTTAAAAAATAGCTCGTAAAGGGTGACGCAATGGGTAGCTTGTTTAGTGAGAGCTATTGCCCTGTGCCACTCCTCCGGTGTATATGTGCATTGCAGGTCTCTCTCCCAAGACTCCATATGTACTGTTTTGGGCAAAATAGATTCTTCAAGCAAACACTTATAGTGTACTGATAGGGGTTTATATAGCTGGAGATTAGCTTCCCATCTCTGCTCCCAAGGGGTGAGATCCCGTGATTCACTTTCCAGGAACCCCCAGGATCTCATCAATGTCCGTAATCTCAATAGGCCAAACTGAAACTTAGGAGTCAAGGTGGTCAGTGCTAACATAGATGTATGTGTTTTTAGCTGTTTATTGTCATAGAAGTCTTTCAAGGAGACTATACCTGTATCGGGCCAAGAGCTGAGGTTAATGTCTGGTAGTCCAAGAAGCAGGCCCCGCATGGGGTGTATGGGCGAGGGGTGTGGGGCAATATATTTATTATGTCATAATTTCAGCCAGTGCCCCTGGCATCCTTTAATTATATTGTTGGCTATATGAATTTTTGATTGCCAATGCGGAGGTAGCCAAAGGAGATCCTCAAGGTTAACGTATGAGGCAATGAAGCTTGCTCTAATTCTCTCCACCTAGTCATAAGGAGTTCTCTCCCCACGCTGAGGCATGAGTGATCATCGCTGCCTCATTATATTTTCAAATGTTTGGTAAGCCAAGGCCTCCATTTTCAATAGGTGCCTGGAGAATATGGGCTGCTACACGAGGCCTTTTGTTGTGCCAAGTATAGGAATTGAGCAAGGTCTGGAATTTCCGAATTAGCGATATGGGGATGCAATGGAATAGTTAGGTAAGCTTGGAAAGTATCATCATCTTAAGGGCTGCTACTCTGCCCATCCACGATATCTCACTATACCTCTGAGAGGTAAGCTCTAGGTTAATTTTTTTAACAAGGTCTCATAGTTTTCTTTGATAATAATAGATTTTGTGTGAGAGAGAAACACTCCCAAGTGTCGTATGCCCTTTGTGGAGCACTGGAAAGAGTAAAGAGATTGAATCCTACTTCTCTCCTTCGAGGGAATATTAAGAAAATATGCTTCAGTTTTGCTGACATTGACCTTGTAATAAGAAAGTTCCCCAAACCTCCTTAGTAGTTGCAGTAGGGGGGGGGAGAGAGTCTAATGGCTCCGTGAGAAAGACTGTGAGATCGTCCGCAAACAGGGCCAGCTTCTGGACGATGTTGTGTAGTTGGAGTCCCTGTATATTGGGGCATTTCCTGATGGCTGCTCCTAGGGGCTCTATTGCTAGAACAAACAGTAGCGGGGACAAGGGACACCCTTGTCTAGTACCATTACATATCTGGACCCTGGGGGAACAAAACCCCAGACCTCTCACCACTGCTGTAGGGGATGAGTATAACGCCTTAACCGCTTTCCTGTAACCCTCCGGAATACCAAATGCCGCAAGGGTTCAGAATAGATATTCCCATCTCACCCTGTCAAATGCCTTTTCGGCATCTTATGACAGGGTGAGCATGGGGAGACCCAGGTCCGCGACTTCGGTGTAAATGTTTAACAAGGCCGGGTGTTATCTGAACCTTGCCTATTGAGGACAAATCCTACTTGATCTAAGTGCACGATAGTCTCGAGATGGCTAGTTAGTCTATTGGCCAGCATTTTAGCATAAATTTTGGCATCTACATTAATAAGCGAGATTGGCCTATAACTAGAGCACAGAGCAGGGTCTTTTCCTTCTTTGTGTATGGTGATGATATTAGCCTCCAAGTATTCCGGGACAAAGCTACCTCTCTCAGCAACTCTTGTGAATAGCCAAAGCAGTATTGGGGACAGTATGGGACTGAGGGATGGTAGAAAGTAACTGTAAACCCATCTGGGCCCGGGGCTTTGTGAGGGCAAGACTAGTTATATCTACCTTAACTTCCTCTATCGTGAATTGCACATCTAAAGTTTCTCTAGCATTCTGACAAGGTGGGTAGGTCTAGCTCCCTCAGAAATTTGTCAATATCATCAGAGTTCGCTCTGTCCAATGACTCTGAGGTGGCTATATTATATAAGGAAGAATAGTAGTGGGCAAATGCTGCTCCAATTTCCTTAGGTGAGTGAGATATTCCATTATGAGTTTTAATTGCAGAAATCCTGCTCTGTTGTGTTCTTTTGCGAAGTTTGTTGGCAAGCAACCTATCTGCTCTGTTTCCTTTATAGTAGTACAGTTGCTTGAGTCTGTGTAAATTGTCCTGCACTTTTAAGGTTTCGTTGGTTATTTCCTCCCTAATGGCCTATCTGTTGGGCTATCTGGGCTTAGGGTTCGATTTATTGGAGTCTCTAGATTACGTAGGTCCCATACATTTTAGCTAGGAGTGATGGCTGATTTGCGGCATTGGGCTGTTTTTTGATAAAGTGTCCACGGAGATAGCTTTGAGGGCTGCCCATATCATGTCTATGTCTGTGGTCTACGTCATTATGTGTCAGGAAGTCTGTTATTGTCTGTAAGTGAGGGAAGCTCTACATCCGATACCACTGTTCAGGGAGCCTCCACGAGGGCCTACTCATTATCGATTGTATGTTAGTAAAGTCTAAACAAACCATATCATGATCTGACCATGTGCATGGTTTGATAGGGGTTTGCGAATTGTCTAGGGTCCAGAGTCACAGTATGTAATCGTCTCGAATAGGAGTTGTGGGCCCTAGAAAATGTGTAAAATCTCTTTCTGTGGGTGCTAAACATCTCCATGCATCATACAATCGTACTGGTACATGAGTTTACGAATGCATTAGAGGTCGAGGAAATATTACGGTCTGCGTGTGTTGTCAATTGATTGTTTGTCTTTAGTGGTCCCACACCATGTTGAAATCCCCCCAATTATCAAGTGTCCTCTTTTGAGTTGATTATTTGAGATAAGTTTTCGCAGAAGGGGATTTGTCTGGAGTTTGGTGCATAAACAGAGACTAATGTATAGAGTCCCTTCTAGTGTACAGACTAATATGAAATCTTCCCTCTTCATCTCTTTCAATATGTTCAAGTTGAAAAGTCAGGTCTTTACTAATCAGAATAGCCACCCCTCTGGACTTCCCTTCAGCATTAGATGCTGTCTCACATATTGGGTAGTTCTTAAATGTCCTGGTGGTCTGAGGGCCCCCAGTCCAGTGTGTCTCTTGGAGAAATAGAACATGTATTTTGTGTGTCTGGAGATATTTCTGTAGGAGCTTTCGTTTCGTGGGTGAGTTTAGGCCTTGCGAGTTTAAAGTGGCTAGTCTAACAGGCGTCATGGTGTAGGTAGGTGTAGTATAAAGGAAAAAGAGAAAAAGAAAAAGAAAGAAAAAAAAAAGGGGGGGGGAATATAGGCCAGGGGAGAATGGTGATGTCAACCAGTCTAGAATGTCAAGGGAGTCAGATATAGGAACCTTTCTTAACTAAATAAATTCACAATGGATAGGATTGCAGGAACCCTAGAGACTATGTCTAAAAGTGGTGAGTAAACACTTTCACAATCAGTGTTCCCGTTGGTACACATACCAACAGAACACAACTGAAATTGGTGGGGGGGAGTGTAGCAGAGAGGAGTCATGCTCCCCGCCAGTCCTAATTACTATTAACAATTACATGAATGTAAACTTAAATATAGCATACAAAACAACAATAATAACATTTTGAATCATAAGTGTGACCCTGCAGCCCGAATAAGGAGGGGCTATAAGTTACATGGCGCTCTTATATAGCGACATCTGATGGGAGATTCACTAGGGGTGGGTAACTATCCCACTCTCAGCTAATGGGTAATGGCTGACTGTGGCGCATTTGTTGCGATCATGCATTGTGGTCTAAATTGAATATATTATCCAACTGATCTACTAATATCTGTACGTCTGACCAACCTGAACTTACATGTTTAACTTATATAGTTAACAAACCTTATAACATAACATGGTATTTTCAACAAAATAATATTAACTGAGATAACATTCTAATGTAGATAAAGTCAAAATTCAGCTCTTACTCTATACATACAAGACGGTCATTCATTTTACATCATATATATTTGAATGGTCTCACCCATCTTCATCTGTCACCTCGGGCCTCAACTGGACATGAAACGTGGGCCTTTCCCCACAAAAGTCTCTTAACCTATGATCAAATGTTCAATGTAGCTGTGAGCAGGCCTATTATGAATTCTCAGGCATGGATAAGTCTCTGGGTACCTGAGCCTTTTTTGAAGCTGGTGCAGATCTTTTTGGGAGTGGGTTCCATACCGGTGCTGAAGCTCTCAGGCACTTTCTTTAACGTGACCGGAAGGTCGATCCTCTGGGTCCGCTGGAAGTAGTTCCCACCTCTGAAGCAGCTCCCGTGCTTGGTGTGGGGTAGAGGCAATAAATTGGAGGCTGTCCTTAGTTATAAATAGTCTCACGGGAATCCCATCTATATTTCAAGCCTTTTCTCTCAATAGTAATTCAGTATATTTGTCCGGCAAAACCTTGTCTTTGGCCAAGGTTCGAAGGATTTTTTATCTGAATGTGTAATAATGGAGTTTGGCAATGACATCCCGTGGTTTTCCTTCGTCTGCTGACCGAGGTCTGAGCGCCCTGTGCGCTCTGTCTATGAGTGCTTCATCATCTACAGTTTGTCCCAACATTGCCTTGAATAGATCTTGCAGATATGGTTCTAGGTCTTGTTGTAAAACTGTCTCTGGGATCCCTTTTATGTGAATGTTGTTGCGGCGTGATCGGTCTTCCAGATCCGCCAGTTTTAATTCCAGATCTGTGATCTGGCTTGCTAATCCCTGTGAATAGCTAAGAAGGTTAGTGTGATCAATTGTCAGATCCGCTTGCTTTCGCTCTAGCGCCTCTGTGTGCTCATTAATTATGCCAATGTCTCTCTTCAAGTCAGCGTGTGACCTGTCCAATTTTTTCGATAGGGAGTCATGATGAAATGCCAAAAGTGATCTAATTGTGTCCATTGTGTTATTAGAGAGATTTTTGGTCGCTTGTAAGCGGGGTAGTCATTGTGACATGACTTTACTTGGCTGATTGTCTGAGATACTTCCTGTATCTGAACCTTCATCTTCTGACCCTATGTGGGTCGGTCTGGTTGAGTGTTGAAAATGATCAGCTACCGTTCTTTTGGGTGTACTATGAGCTTTTTGCTTCCGCTTATGGACTTGTGACATTGTGATATAGAAGCAGAGATTTCTGTTTATCGTGGATCTGCCTAATGTCAATGGAGACCTGCTCGTTTGCTAGTATGCTACAGCTGTTTCATGGACTGGCGGGGGTGTTGACTTTCACTTAGTGGTTTACATGTTACAGCAGTCCAGCATCAACAGTAAGAAAAGAGTGACTTAACTTGCGTTAGAGATCAGATCTCTGTATCTATGGCTAGGGTACTGTTGTCTGTGTCTCTAGGGAAAGTGTTTCCTTAAAAGTGGTAGATCTCTCTCCAGGGGAGGTGTCTCCTATAGATGATGTGGGAAAGGGTGCTTGGGGTATGACCCACAGACAAGAAGGGCCGGCGGGAAAGGGGGGAGAGAGACCAGATTTTGGGGGATTCTGAGGCCGTGAAGTATAAGGTTATCTTATTTCCCCTCTATCTGTTCAAAATATTAACGCTGCGACAGGCTTGGTCTAAGAGTGTAGGTGTCCGCTTGCTAGGACACTATGTGTGGTCAGTTGCAGTATTCTATAGTAAAAGGGCTGCGTCTTCCTTATCCAGGCCTCTCAGAACTGCTGCTGGTATAAATCAAAGTCCCAGCTCCTTGCTTAGCAGCTGCTATTGGTCTCTCTTAGGTCCTTTGGAAACCCCCTCTAAAGCACACAGTTCTTATACAAAGCTCTAATTAGGGCGCCACAACCCCGCCCCAAGCACCAAATTGCTTCTAATCCTGGGACTCCCAAACACTTTTGCCTAAGTCTCTTAGGGGCCTTAGTAAGACTCTAAATATTGTAGGGAGGTAAGGCTAAGGATCCCTCTTTTCTCTTCTTCAAGGGGTTATTTACTGCAGAATGAGTTCTTTTCTGCTTTTTAGCGCTCTTATCCTGATGCGCAGTGGGTGATTGCTGTGTGGCTAAGCAGAGCAGTAGCAGGAGACAGCGCCATGGACCACAAGGCCCTAGATGTCACGTGGAGCATGTGTTAACAGCTATACTTGCAGCCGGGTAACTAAGTACGTGGAGGGGGATGTCAGGGATGTATGCCGTGCTGTGGAGTCTTACCAACGTGTTGGGCGGCAAATATATCAGGATCGCTCCTCCGCACCCGCTGTACACACTCTCTGTAGTCTGGCCCAGGCTCCTGTCAGGGACGCTGTATCCAAGATGGCGGGTTTTCGCGCCAAAGGTGATCCGATGGAAATGAGCTCAATTATCTGCTCCCTCTTCCCTCCTGGGTCGCAATGTTACCGGAGCTTTAGTGTGCTGATCTCCTGTGTGTTGCGTGAGCAGGTAGCCTGTAATCCGCTCTTATTGTCTTCTTTCCTTAGACTCCAGATATCTCCCTGCTTTCTGCGGAGGTTCAGCACAAGTCACCACTGTAAGCTAAGGGGTTTTCAAGTATAGCACCTCAGTTCTCCGGAGCGGATCCCTGACCCTCCGGAGCACAATTGGCTGATAGTCTGGAGTCTTGGTGTAAGGGCTCAGACCACGAGCTTGTGCGGCTTCCAATACAGGCTGAGCAGTCCTTAACGTCGTGCAGGGTCTTTAAAATACACCAGTGTCACAGTTTTATATGTCCCAGTATAGTTAAGGACTGTAGCTTAGGTATAACTGAGCCGAAATTTTAAAGTAAAACAGAGATAAATTCAACTTTTTAGGTAAACCTGCAGAGAACTCTTTCAACACACGTCTTCTCTGCTTGGTAGCTAACTCCGCCCTCGGGTGTTTTTTTTTTATGGGTATTAGAATAGGATTTATTTTTTTTATAATTTGTTTGTTATTTTGTGTAATGTATATTTTTAGTTGTTTTTTTTAGTAAAAGAGCTGTTTATCTCAGGGCAATGCCCTACAAAAGGCCCTTTTAAGCCCCCCCCCCCCCCCTGAAAAAAACCCTTTTAAGGGCCCCTGGTAGTTTGGGGGGTGGGGGTTTGTATAGTGTTAGGGGGTGTTTGTATTCTTTTTGGAGTAAAAGAGCTGTTTATCTCAGGGCAATGCCCTACAAAAGACCCTTTTAAGAGCCCTTGGTAGTTTATTCTAGAGTAGGGTTTTTTTTGTGGTGTTTTTTTTTTTTTAAGGGTAATCTTTTTTTTTGATAATTTCGTTTGTTTTTTTGTAAAGATATGTTTTTTTATTTTTGTAATGTTAGGTTTTAGTGTAAGGCAGGTTAGGTTTTATTTTACAGGTAATTCTCGTATCGTATTGTACACATTCCACAAATACATATGTGCATTTACAAACTCCATATGAGCATGCCCAAAATAAAACAACTACTCCACATTGCACACATACAAATCATCACTAAAGCACACCTGGACCTCGTTTACTTTGCAAACCAGTATATCATTAACCATTTACATAGGGTATATAAGCACGCTACAAACATGGCTTCTTTGACTGTATTGCTTTTTCAAGATAGATGGTGCAGGTCTAAGCGTTGGAGGTTTCTGAGAGTTAGTGAGTTAGTTAGTGCAAGACAGAGAGTTAGTGAGTGAGAGTTAGTGAGAGAGAGTGAGAGTTAGTGACAGACAGTGAGAGTTAGTGACAGACAGTGAGAGTTAGTGAGTTAGTTAGTGCGAGACAGAGAGTTAGTGAGTGAGAGTTAGTGACAGACAGTGAGAGTTAGTTAGTGAGAGAGAGTGAGAGTTAGTTAGTGACAGACAGTGAGAGTATAGTTAGTGACAGACAGTGAGAGTTAGTTAGTGAGAGAGAGTGAGAGTTAGTTAGTGACAGAGACAGTGAGAGTTATGCTAGTGACAGACAGTGAGAGTTAGTTAGTGACAGATAGTGAGAGTTAGTTAGAGAGAGAGAGTGAGAGTTAGTTAGTGACAGACAGTGAGAGTTAGTTAGGACAGACAGTGAGAGTTAGTGAGAGAGAGTGAGAGTAGTTAGTGACAGACAGTGAGAGTTAGTTAGTGAGCAGAGAGTGAGAGTTAGTGACAGACAGTGAGAGTTAGTTAGTGACAGGACAGTGAGAGTTAGTTAGTGACAGATAGGTGAGTGAGTTAGTGAGAGAGAGTGAGAGTAGTTAGTGACAGGACAGTGAGAGTTAGTTAGTGACAGACGACGTGAGAAGTTAGTTAGTGACAGATAGTGAGAGTTAGTTAGTGAGAGAGAGTCTGAGAGTTAGTTAGTGACAGACAGTGAGAGTTAGTGACAGAGACAGTGAGAGTTAGTTAGTGAGAGAGAGTGAGAGTTAGTTAGTGACAGACAGTGAGAGTTAGTTAGTGACAGACAGTGAGAGTTAGCTAGTGAGAGAGAGTGAGAGTTAGTTAGTGACAGACAGTAAGAGTTAGTTAGTGAGAGAGAGTGAGAGTTAGTTAGTGAGAGACAGAGAGACATCGCCGCCGCAGACCTGAATACGTTCGCCTAAGTTATCAAAAAAGCTGTCAAAAAGCCATGCACCAAGTACGGGGCGATGAGCAGCGGATTGTGATAGTTATCACTCATCCGATCTCGCTGCTCTTCGGCTTTTCCCAGCTTTATTGATCCCCTGTCACTAAGCACTCACACTAAACTACACTGTTCTACCCCCTATACCGGCGCCCCCGGAGCCCCCCGCAACTAAATAAATGTCTTACCCCCTAAACCGCCGCTCCTGGAGCCCACCGCCACTATAATATATGTATTAACCCCTAAACCGCCGCTCCTTGTCCCTGCCGCTACTATAATATATGTATTAACCCCTAAACCGCCGCTCCCGGACCCCGCCGCCACCTACATTATACCTAGTAACCCCTATCCTGCCCCCCTATACCGCTGCCACCTATAATAAAGTTATTAACCCCTATCCTGCCGATCCTGGACCCCGCTGCAACTAAATAAATAGTTTAACCCCTAAACCGCCGCTCCTGGACCCTGCCGCAACCTATATTAAACTTATTAACCCCTAATCTGCCCCCCCTACACCATCGCCACCTATAATAAATTTATTAACCCCTATCCTGCCCCCTCCTACACCGCCGCCACTGTAATAAAATTATTAACCCCTAAACCTAAGTCTAACACTAACCCTAACACCCCCTAACTTAAATATTAATTAAATACATCTAAATAAATTTAACTCTTATTAACTAAATTAATCCTATTTAAAACCAAATACTTACCTTTAAAATAAACCCTAATATAGCTACAATATAAATAATAATTATTATTAGGATTTATTTTTATTTTACAGGCAACTTTCAATTTATTTTAACTAGGTACAATAGCTATTAAATAGTTATTAACTATTTAATAGCTACATAGTTAAAATAAAGAGAAATTTACCTGTAAAATAAAAACTAACCTAAGTTACAATTACACCTAACACTACACTATACTTTAATAAATTATTCCTATTTAAAACTAAATACTTACCTGTAAAATAAACCCTAAGATAGCTACAATGTAATTAATAATTACATTGTAGCTATTTTAGGATTTATATTTATTTTACAGGTAACTTTGTATTTATTTTAACTAGTTAGAATAGTTATTAAATAGTTATTAACTATTTAATAACTACCTAGCTAAAAGAAATACAAAATTACCTGTAAAATAAATCCTAACCTAAGTTACAATTAAACCTAACACTACACTATCATTAAATTAATTAAATAAATTACATACAAATAACTACAATTAAATACAATTAAATAAACTAACTAAAGTACAAAAAATAAAAAAAGCTAAGTTACAAAAAATAAAAAAAATAAGTTACAAACATTTAAAAAATATTACAACAATTTTAAACTACTTACACCTAATCTAAGCCCCCTAATAAAATAACAAAGCCCCCCAAAATAAAAAAATTCCCTACCCTATTCTACATTAAAAAGTAAACAGCTCTTTTGCCTTACCAGCCCTTAAAAGGGCCTTTTGCGGGGCATGCCCCAAATAAAACAGCTCTTTTGCCTGTAAAATAAAAATACAACCCCTCCCCAACGCTAAAACCCACCACCCACATACCCCTAATCTAACCCAAACCCCCCTTAAATAAACCTAACACAACCCCCCTGAAGATCATCCTACCTTGAGTCGTCTTCAGCCAGCCGACCACCGATGGAACCGAAGAGGAGATCCGGAGCGGCAGAAGTCATCATCCAAGGGGCACTGAAGAAATCTTCCATCCGATGAAGTCATCATCCAGGCGGCGCTGAAGAGGTCTTCAATCCGATAGAAGTCTTCATCCAGGCGGCGTCTTTAATCTTCATCCATCCGGAGCAGAGCGGAGCCATCTTCCGACGAGCCTACGTGGATCCATCCTCTTCTTCCCGACGACGAATGATGGTACCTTTAAGTGACGTCATCCAAGATGGCATCACTCGAATTCTGATTGGCTGATAGGATTCTATCAGCCAATCGGAATTAAGGTAGAAAAATCTGATTGGCTGATAGAATCAGCCAATCAGATTCAAGTTCAATCCGATTGGCTGAACCAATCAGCCAATCGGATTGAACTTGAATCTGATTGGCTGATTGAATCAGCCAATCAGATTTTTCTACCTTAATTCCGATTGGCTCATAGAATCCTATCAGCCAATCGGAATTCGAGTGACGCCATCTTGGATGACGTCACTTAAAGGTACTGTCATTCGTCGTTAGTCGTCGGGAAGAAGAGGATGGATCCGCGTAGGCTCGTCGGAAGATGGCTCAGCTCCGGATGGATGAAGATTGAAGACGCCGCCTGGATGAAGACTTCTATCGGATCGAAGACTTCTTCAGCGCCGCCTGGATGATGACTTCATCGGATGGAAGATTTCTTCAGCGCCCCTTGGATGATGACTTCTGCCGCT
Source organism: Bombina bombina (assembly GCF_027579735.1). NCBI lineage: Eukaryota > Metazoa > Chordata > Amphibia > Anura > Bombinatoridae > Bombina > Bombina bombina. The sequence goes on from NW_026511564.1 coordinate 152,568, forward strand.
CCGGATCTCCTCTTCGGTTCCATCGGTGGTCGGCTGGCTGAAGACGACTCAAGGTAGGATGATCTTCAGGGGGGTAGTGTTAGGTTTATTTAAGGGGGTTTGGGTTAGATTAGGGGTATGTGGGTGGTGGGTTTTAATGTTGGGGGGGTTGTATTTTTATTTTACAGGCAAAAGAGCTGTTTTATTTGGGGCATGCCCCGCAAAAGGCCCTTTTAAGGGCTGGTAAGGCAAAAGAGCTGTTTACTTTTTAATGAAGAATAGGGTAGGGAATTTTTTTTATTTTGGGGGGCTTTGTTATTTTATTAGGGGGCTTAGATTAGGTGTAAGTAGCTTAAAATTGTTGTAATATTATTTAAATGTTTGTAACTTATTTTTTTTATTTTTTTGTAACTTAGCTTTTTTTATTTTTTGTACTTTAGTTAGTTTATTTAATTGTATTTAATTGTAGTTATTTGTATGTAATTTATTTAATTAATTTAATGATAGTGTAGTGTTAGGTTTAATTGTAACTTAGGTTAGGATTTATTTTACAGGTAATTTTGTATTTCTTTTAGCTAGGTAGTTATTAAATAGTTAATAACTATTTAATAACTATTCTAACTAGCTAAAATAAATACAAAGTTACCTGTAAAATAAATATAAATCCTAAAATAGCTACAATGTAATTATTAATTACATTGTAGCTATCTTAGGGTTTATTTTACAGGTAAGTATTTAGTTTTAAATAGGAATAATTTATTAAAGTATAGTGTAGTGTTAGGTGTAATTGTAACTTAGGTTAGTTTTTATTATACAGGTAAATTTCTCTTTATTTTAACTAGGTAGCTATTAAATAGTTAATAACTATTTAATAGCTATTGTACCTAGTTAAAATAAATTGAAAGTTGCCTGTAAAATAAAAATAAATCCTAAGATAGCTACAATATCATTATTATTTATATTGTAGCTATATTAGGGTTTATTTTAAAGGTAAGTATTTAGTTTTAAATAGGATTAATTTAGTTAATAAGAGTTAAATTTATTTAGATGTATTTAATTAATTTTTAAGTTAGGGGGGTGTTAGGGTTAGTGTTAGACTTAGGTTTAGGGGTTAATAATTTTATTACAGTGGCGGCGGTATGGGGGGGGGCAGGATAGGGGTTAATAAATTTATTATAGGTGGCGACGGTGTAGGGGGGGCAGGATAGGGGTTAATATGTTTAATATAGGTTACGGCAGGGTCCGGGAGCGGCGGTTTAGGGGTTAAACTATTTATTTAGTTGCGGCGGGGTCCAGGATCGGCAGGATAGGGGTTAATAACTTTATTATAGGTGGCGGCGTTATAGGGGGGGCAGGATAGGGGTTACTAGGTATAATGTAGGTGGCGGCGGGGTCCGGGAGCGGCGGTTTAGGAGTTAATACATATATTATAGTAGCGGCGGGGACAAGGAGCGGCGGTTTAGGGGTTAATACATATATAAGAGTTGCAGCGGGGTCTAGGAACGGCGGTTTAGGGGTTAGTAACTTTATTTAGTTGCGGGGGGCTCCGGGGGCGCCGGTATAGGGGGTAGAACAGTGTAGTTTAGTGTGAGTGCTTAGTGACAGGGGTATCAATAAAGCTGGGAAAAAGCCGAAGAGCAGCGAGATCGGATGAGTGATAACTATCACAATCCGCTGCTCATCGCCCCGTACTTGGTGCATGGCTTTTTGACAGCTTTTTTGATAACTTAGGCGAACGTATTCAGGTCTGCGGCGGCGATGTCTCTCTGTCTCTCACTAACTAACTCTCACTCTCTCTCACTAACTAACTCTTACTGTCTGTCACTAACTAACTCTCACTCTCTCTCACTAGCTAACTCTCACTGTCTGTCACTAACTAACTCTCACTGTCTGTCACTAACTAACTCTCACTCTCTCTCACTAACTAACTCTCACTGTCTGTCACTAACTCTCACTGTCTGTCACTAACTAACTCTCACTCTCTCTCACTAACTAACTCTCACTATCTGTCACTAACTAACTCTCACTGTCTGTCACTAACTAACTCTCACTGTCTGTCACTAACTAACTCTCACTCTCTCTCACTAACTCTCACTATCTGTCACTAACTAACTCTCACTGTCTGTCACTAACTAACTCTCACTGTCTGTCACTAACTCTCACTCTCTCTCACTAACTAACTCTCACTGTCTGTCACTAACTAACTCTCACTCTCTCTCACTAACTCTCACTGTCTGTCACTAACTAACTCTCACTGTCTGTCACTAACTAACTCTCACTCTCTCTCACTAACTAACTCTCACTATCTGTCACTAACTAACTCTCACTGTCTGTCACTAGCTAACTCTCACTGTCTGTCACTAACTAACTCTCACTCTCTCTCACTAACTAACTCTCACTGTCTGTCACTAACTAACTCTCACTGTCTGTCACTAACTAACTCTCACTCTCTCTCACTAACTAACTCTCACTGTCTGTCACTAACTCTCACTCACTAACTCTCTGTCTCGCACTAACTAACTCACTAACTCTCACTGTCTGTCACTAACTCTCACTGTCTGTCACTAACTCTCACTCTCTCTCACTAACTCTCACTCACTAACTCTCTGTCTTGCACTAACTAACTCACTAACTCTCAGAAACCTCCAACGCTTAGACCTGCACCATCTATCTTGAAAAAGCAATACAGTCAAAGAAGCCATGTTTGTAGCGTGCTTATATACCCTATGTAAATGGTTAATGATATACTGGTTTGCAAAGTAAACGAGGTCCAGGTGTGCTTTAGTGATGATTTGTATGTGTGCAATGTGGAGTAGTTGTTTTATTTTGGGCATGCTCATATGGAGTTTGTAAATGCACATATGTATTTGTGGAATGTGTACAATACGATACGAGAATTACCTGTAAAATAAAACCTAACCTGCCTTACACTAAAACCTAACATTACAAAAATAAAAAAACATATCTTTACAAAAAAACAAACGAAATTATCAAAAAAATAAAGATTACCCTTAAAAAAAAAAAAACACCACAAAAAAAACCCTACTCTAGAATAAACTACCAAGGGCTCTTAAAAGGGTCTTTTGTAGGGCATTGCCCTGAGATAAACAGCTCTTTTACTCCAAAAAGAATACAAACACCCCCTAACACTATACAAACCCCCACCCCCCAAACTACCAGGGGCCCTTAAAAGGGTTTTTTTCAGGGGGGGGGGGGGGGGGCTTAAAAGGGCCTTTTGTAGGGCATTGCCCTGAGATAAACAGCTCTTTTACTAAAAAAAACAACTAAAAATATACATTACACAAAATAACAAACAAATTATAAAAAAAATAAATCCTATTCTAATACCCATAAAAAAAAAACACCCGAGAGGGCGGAGTTAGCTACCAAGCAGAGAAGACGTGTGTTGAAAGAGTTCTCTGCAGGTTTACCTAAAAAGTTGAATTTATCTCTGTTTTACTTTAAAATTTCGGCTCAGTTATACCTAAGCTACAGTCCTTAACTATACTGGGACATATAAAACTGTGACACTGGTGTATTTTAAAGACCCTGCACGACGTTAAGGACTGCTCAGCCTGTATTGGAAGCCGCACAAGCTCGTGGTCTGAGCCCTTACACCAAGACTCCAGACTATCAGCCAATTGTGCTCCGGAGGGTCAGGGATCCGCTCCGGAGAACTGAGGTGCTATACTTGAAAACCCCTTAGCTTACAGTGGTGACTTGTGCTGAACCTCCGCAGAAAGCAGGGAGATATCTGGAGTCTAAGGAAAGAAGACAATAAGAGCGGATTACAGGCTACCTGCTCACGCAACACACAGGAGATCAGCACACTAAAGCTCCGGTAACATTGCGACCCAGGAGGGAAGAGGGAGCAGATAATTGAGCTCATTTCCATCGGATCACCTTTGGCGCGAAAACCCGCCATCTTGGATACAGCGTCCCTGACAGGAGCCTGGGCCAGACTACAGAGAGTGTGTACAGCGGGTGCGGAGGAGCGATCCTGATATATTTGCCGCCCAACACGTTGGTAAGACTCCACAGCACGGCATACATCCCTGACATCCCCCTCCACGTACTTAGTTACCCGGCTGCAAGTATAGCTGTTAACACATGCTCCACGTGACATCTAGGGCCTTGTGGTCCATGGCGCTGTCTCCTGCTACTGCTCTGCTTAGCCACACAGCAATCACCCACTGCGCATCAGGATAAGAGCGCTAAAAAGCAGAAAAGAACTCATTCTGCAGTAAATAACCCCTTGAAGAAGAGAAAAGAGGGATCCTTAGCCTTACCTCCCTACAATATTTAGAGTCTTACTAAGGCCCCTAAGAGACTTAGGCAAAAGTGTTTGGGAGTCCCAGGATTAGAAGCAATTTGGTGCTTGGGGCGAGGGTTGTGGCGCCCTAATTAGAGCTTTGTATAAGAACTGTGTGCTTTAGAGGGGGTTTCCAAAGGACCTAAGAGAGACCAATAGCAGCTGCTAAGCAAGGAGCTGGGACTTTGATTTATACCAGCAGCAGTTCTGAGAGGCCTGGATAAGGAAGACGCAGCCCTTTTACTATAGAATACTGCAACTGACCACACATAGTGTCCTAGCAAGCGGACACCTACACTCTTAGACCAAGCCTGTCGCAGCGTTAATATTTTGAACAGATAGAGGGGAAATAAGATAACCTTATACTTCACGGCCTCAGAATCCCCCAAAATCTGGTCTCTCTCCCCCCTTTCCCGCCGGCCCTTCTTGTCTGTGGGTCATACCCCAAGCACCCTTTCCCACATCATCTATAGGAGACACCTCCCCTGGAGAGAGATCTACCACTTTTAAGGAAACACTTTCCCTAGAGACACAGACAACAGTACCCTAGCCATAGATACAGAGATCTGATCTCTAACGCAAGTTAAGTCACTCTTTTCTTACTGTTGATGCTGGACTGCTGTAACATGTAAACCACTAAGTGAAAGTCAACACCCCCGCCAGTCCATGAAACAGCTGTAGCATACTAGCAAACGAGCAGGTCTCCATTGACATTAGGCAGATCCACGATAAACAGAAATCTCTGCTTCTATATCACAATGTCACAAGTCCATAAGCGGAAGCAAAAAGCTCATAGTACACCCAAAAGAACGGTAGCTGATCATTTTCAACACTCAACCAGACCGACCCACATAGGGTCAGAAGATGAAGGTTCAGATACAGGAAGTATCTCAGACAATCAGCCAAGTAAAGTCATGTCACAATGACTACCCCGCTTACAAGCGACCAAAAATCTCTCTAATAACACAATGGACACAATTAGATCACTTTTGGCATTTCATCATGACTCCCTATCGAAAAAATTGGACAGGTCACACGCTGACTTGAAGAGAGACATTGGCATAATTAATGAGCACACAGAGGCGCTAGAGCGAAAGCAAGCGGATCTGACAATTGATCACACTAACCTTCTTAGCTATTCACAGGGATTAGCAAGCCAGATCACAGATCTGGAATTAAAACTGGCGGATCTGGAAGACCGATCACGCCGCAACAACATTCACATAAAAGGGATCCCAGAGACAGTTTTACAACAAGACCTAGAACCATATCTGCAAGATCTATTCAAGGCAATGTTGGGACAAACTGTAGATGATGAAGCACTCATAGACAGAGCGCACAGGGCGCTCAGACCTCGGTCAGCAGACGAAGGAAAACCACGGGATGTCATTGCCAAACTCCATTATTACACATTCAGATAAAAAATCCTTCGAACCTTGGCCAAAGACAAGGTTTTGCCGGACAAATATACTGAATTACTATTGAGAGAAAAGGGCTTGAAATATAGATGGGGATTCCCGGTGAGACTATTTATAACTAAGGACAGCCTCCAATTTATTGCCTCTACCCCACACCAAGCACGGGAGCTGCTTCAGAGGTGGGAACTACTTCCAGCGGACCCAGAGGATCGACCTTCCGGTCACGTTAAAGAAAGTGGCCTGAGAGCTTCAGCACCGGTATGGAACCCACTCCCAAAAAGATCTGCACCAGCTTCAAAAAAGGCTCAGGTACCCAGAGACTTATCCATGCCTGAGAATTCATAATAGGCCTGCTCACAGCTACATTGAACATTTGATCATAGGTTAAGAGACTTTTGTGGGGAAAGGCCCACGTTTCATGTCCAGTTGAGGCCCGAGGTGACAGATGAAGATGGGTGAGACCATTCAAATATATATGATGTAAAATGAATGACCGTCTTGTATGTATAGAGTAAGAGCTGAATTTTGACTTTATCTACATTAGAATGTTATCTCAGTTAATATTATTTTGTTGAAAATACCATGTTATGTTATAAGGTTTGTTAACTATATAAGTTAAACATGTAAGTTCAGGTTGGTCAGACGTACAGATATTAGTAGATCAGTTGGATAATATATTCAATTTAGACCACAATGCATGATCGCAACAAATGCGCCACAGTCAGCCATTACCCATTAGCTGAGAGTGGGATAGTTACCCACCCCTAGTGAATCTCCCATCAGATGTCGCTATATAAGAGCGCCATGTAACTTATAGCCCCTCCTTATTCGGGCTGCAGGGTCACACTTATGATTCAAAATGTTATTATTGTTGTTTTGTATGCTATATTTAAGTTTACATTCATGTAATTGTTAATAGTAATTAGGACTGGCGGGGAGCATGACTCCTCTCTGCTACACTCCCCCCCACCAATTTCAGTTGTGTTCTGTTGGTATGTGTACCAACGGGAACACTGATTGTGAAAGTGTTTACTCACCACTTTTAGACATAGTCTCTAGGGTTCCTGCAATCCTATCCATTGTGAATTTATTTAGTTAAGAAAGGTTCCTATATCTGACTCCCTTGACATTCTAGACTGGTTGACATCACCCATTCTCCCCTGGCCTATATTCCCCCCCCCTTTTTTTTTCTTTCTTTTTCTTTTTCTCTTTTTCCTTTATACTACACCTACCTACACCATGACGCCTGTTAGACTAGCCACTTTAAACTCGCAAGGCCTAAACTCACCCACGAAACGAAAGCTCCTACAGAAATATCTCCAGACACACAAAATACATGTTCTATTTCTCCAAGAGACACACTGGACTGGGGGCCCTCAGACCACCAGGACATTTAAGAACTACCCAATATGTGAGACAGCATCTAATGCTGAAGGGAAGTCCAGAGGGGTGGCTATTCTGATTAGTAAAGACCTGACTTTTCAACTTGAACATATTGAAAGAGATGAAGAGGGAAGATTTCTTATATTAGTCTGTACACTAGAAGGGACTCTATACACCTTAGTCTCTGTCTATGCACCCAACTCCAGACAAATCCCCTATCTGCGAAAGCTCCTATCTCAAATACATCAACTCAAAAGAGGACGCTTGATAATTGGGGGGGATTTCAACATGGTGTGGGATCCACTAAAAGACAAACAATCAAATCTGACAACACACGCAGACCGTAATATTTCCTTGACCTCTAATGCATTTCGTAAACTCATGTACCAGTATGATCTGTATGATGCATGGAGATGTTTGGCATCCACAGAAAGAGATTTTACACATTTTTCTAGGGCCCACAACTCCTATTCGAGAATCGATTACATACTCTGTGACTCTTGGACCCTAGACCAATTCGCAAACCCCTATATCAAACCATGCACATGGTCAGATCATGATATAGTTTGTTTGGACTTTACTAACATGCAATCGCTAATGAGTAGGCCCTCGTGGAGGCTCCCTGAACAGTGGTTATCGGATGTAGAGCTTCCCTCACTTACAGCGACAATAACAGACTTCCTAACTCATAATGACGTAGATACCACAGACATAGACATGATATGGGCAGCCCTCAAAGCTTATCTCCGTGGACACTTTATAAAAAAAACAGCCCAATGCCGCAAATCAGCTTATAACTCGCTAGCTAAAATGTATGGAGACCTACGTAATCTAGAGACTTCCAATAAATCGAACCCTAAGCCCCAGATAGCCCAACAGATAGGCCAAATTAGGGAGGAAATAACCAGACGTGAAACCTTAAAAGTGCAGGACAATTTACACAGACTCAAGCAACTGTACTACTATAAAGGAAACAGAGCAGATAGGTTGCTTGCCAACAAACTTCGCAAAAGAACACAACAGAGCAGGATTTCTGCAATTAAAACTCATAATGGAATATCTCACTCACCTAAGGAAATTGGAGCAGCATTTGCCCACTACTATTCTTCCTTATATAATATAGCCACCTCAGAGTCATTGGACAGAGCGAACTCTGATGATATTGACAAATTTCTGAGGGAGCTAGACCTACCCACCTTGTCAGAGAATGCTAGAGAAACTTTAGATGTGCAATTCACGATAGAGGAAGTTAAGGTAGATATAACTAGTCTTGCCCCTCACAAAGCCCCGGGCCCAGATGGGTTTACAGTTACTTTCTACCAGTCCCTCAGTCCCATACTGTCCCCAATACTGCTTTGGCTATTCACAAGAGTTGCTGAGAGAGGTAGCTTTGTCCCGGAATACTTGGAGGCTAATATCATCACCATACACAAAGAAGGAAAAGACCCTGCTCTGTGCTCTAGTTATAGGCCAATCTCGCTTATTAATGTAGATGCCAAAATTTATGCTAAAATGCTGGCCAATAGACTAACTAGCCATCTCGAGACTATCGTGCACTTAGATCAAGTAGGATTTGTCCTCAATAGGCAAGGTTCAGATAACACCCGGCGCTTGTTAAACATTTACACCGAAGTCGCGGACCTGGGTCTCCCCATGCTCACCCTGTCATAAGATGCCGAAAAGGCATTTGACAGGGTGAGATGGGAATATCTATTCTGAACCCTTGCGGCATTTGGTATTCCGGAGGGTTACAGGAAAGCGGTTAAGGCGTTATACTCATCCCCTACAGCAGTGGTGAGAGGTCTGGGGTTTTGTTCCCCCAGGGTCCAGATATGTAATGGTACTAGACAAGGGTGTCCCTTGTCCCCGCTACTGTTTGTTCTAGCAATAGAGCCCCTAGGAGCAGCCATCAGGAAATGCCCCAATATACAGGGACTCCAACTACACAACATCGTCCAGAAGCTGGCCCTGTTTGCGGACGATCTCACAGTCTTTCTCACGGAGCCATTAGACTCTCTCCCCCCCCCTACTGCAACTACTAAGGAGGTTTGGGGAACTTTCTTATTACAAGGTCAATGTCAGCAAAACTGAAGCATATTTTCTTAATATTCCCTCGAAGGAGAGAAGTAGGATTCAATCTCTTTACTCTTTCCAGTGCTCCACAAAGGGCATACGACACTTGGGAGTGTTTCTCTCTCACACAAAATCTATTATTATCAAAGAAAACTATGAGACCTTGTTAAAAAAAATTAACCTAGAGCTTACCTCTCAGAGGTATAGTGAGATATCGTGGATGGGCAGAGTAGCAGCCCTTAAGATGATGATACTTTCCAAGCTTACCTAACTATTCCATTGCATCCCCATATCGCTAATTCGGAAATTCCAGACCTTGCTCAATTCCTATACTTGGCACAACAAAAGGCCTCGTGTAGCAGCCCATATTCTCCAGGCACCTATTGAAAATGGAGGCCTTGGCTTACCAAACATTTGAAAATATAATGAGGCAGCGATGATCACTCATGCCTCAGCGTGGGGGAGAGAACTCCTTATGACTAGGTGGAGAGAATTAGAGCAAGCTTCATTGCCTCATACGTTAACCTTGAGGATCTCCTTTGGCTACCTCCGCATTGGCAATCAAAAATTCATATAGCCAACAATATAATTAAAGGATGCCAGGGGCACTGGCTGAAATTATGACATAATAAATATATTGCCCCACACCCCTCGCCCATACACCCCATGCGGGGCCTGCTTCTTGGACTACCAGACATTAACCTCAGCTCTTGGCCCGATACAGGTATAGTCTCCTTGAAAGACTTCTATGACAATAAACAGCTAAAAACACATACATCTATGTTAGCACTGACCACCTTGACTCCTAAGTTTCAGTTTGGCCTATTGAGATTACGGACATTGATGAGATCCTGGGGGTTCCTGGAAAGTGAATCACGGGATCTCACCCCTTGGGAGCAGAGATGGGAAGCTAATCTCCAGCTATATAAACCCCTATCAGTACACTATAAGTGTTTGCTTGAAGAATCTATTTTGCCCAAAACAGTACATATGGAGTCTTGGGAGAGAGACCTGCAATGCACATATACACCGGAGGAGTGGCACAGGGCAATAGCTCTCACTAAACAAGCTACCCATTGCGTCACCCTTTACGAGCTATTTTTTAAACTACTCACGAGATGGCACTTAGTGCCTAAAAAATTGCAGAAACTCTTCCCGGACCACTCCCCTATGTGCTGGAGAGAATGTGGGGAAATAGGCACTCCACTCCATATCTGGTGGACTTGCCCAAGGTTGGACAGTCTGTGGAGCACTGTTGAAAAGACCTGTAGAGAACTGGAATTGATAGATAAACTAGCCCCGGCCCTTGCAGTACTGCATCTTGGGATGGGGAGACTCCCCAGACCTAAAAATGTTTTACTTTTGTGTATTCTCACCTCCACTAAACTGCTTATCGCAAGAAACTGGAAGAAAAGTCAGCCCCCTAGATGGCAGGGTGTCATAGATAGTGTCAACCACATTAAGAACATGGAAAACTATGTCTTTAGAGAACGTAGACAAATGACCGACTACTGCTTAATATGGGAACCATGGGAAACCCTCTGGGCACGCAAACTTTCTCCTCCAGGCTAGACACTTGAATTATAGGAATAACTTTAACAGCTGATCTCTCTAACTCCCACACTCTCCATCCTCTAATGACCAGTAACTGTCCTATGAACCACCCTGCCAACCCACACACATATATATATACTAGATGCAGAGACTGTTAGACAGATAACACAGCCTTCCGGATTACTGCACCTAGTAGGATGATATTACTTGTTCATTACCCCCCCCCCTATTAGGAACCGCTATGAAAGATAGGCTAGGGACCCTAGTTGACTATATTGCTAACCCAAAGGTCGCCCTATATTTGCCTTTTGTGTGGAATTAAATGGGCTAGTATAGTCCATACATATTCATGAAGGTGACCTCTGTAAAAACAAGGCGTTAGAAAACTGTCGTGCAGTGTGAATTTATTACAGAAGAGTTTTTCTTTTTGTTCTGTTGTTACTATGCTATGTACACAGTTTTTGAAGTATACAATGTAACTTATGTTTAATACCTCAATAAAAAATTATTTAAAAAAAAAAAAAAAAACCCAAAATAAAAAACCTAATCTAGAATAAAATACCAATGGCCCTTAAAAGGGCCTTTTGTAGGGCATTACCCTAAAGATATCAGCTCTTTTTTTTAAATAAAATTACAAAGACACACTAAAATTACAAACCCCCATCCCCCCAACCCACAAAATAAAAAAGAACTATCTAAAAAACCTAAGCTACCCTTTGCCCTGAAAAGGGCATTGCCCTTAAAAGGACATTTAGCTTGTTTACTGCCCAGACTCTAACCAAAAAAATAAAACCCACCCAATAAACCCTTAAAAAAGCCTAACACTAACCCCCTGACGATCCACTTACAATTTTTGAAGTCCCGCTTGAATGATCTTCATCCAGGCGAAGTCTTCATCCAGACGGCCTCTTCAATCTTCATCCCGATGACGACGTCCTGATACAAGTGGAGAGAAGTCTTCATCCAGACGGCCTCTTCAATCTTCATCCAGGCAGCATCTTCTATCTTGATCCCGGAGGCGCGGAGTGGGTCCATCCTGAAGACATCCAACACGGAGCATCCTCTTCATATGGTCGCCGCCGTAAACTGAATCTTCAATGCAAGGGACGCGATTCAAGATGGCGTCACTTGCATTCCTATTGGCTGAAAAATTTGAATCAGCTAATAGGAATTAGGGCTGCTAAAATCCTATTGGCTGTTCAAATCAGCCAATAGGATTTAAGCAGTTCTCATTCTATTGGCTAATTCTTTAGGATGGACCCGCTCCATGCCGCCTGGATGAAGATCGTAGAGGCCACCTGGATGAAGAATTCTTGCCGCATGGATGAGGACTTCACCGGCTGGATGAAGATAGAAGAGGCCGCCTGGATGAAGACTTCTTGCCGCATGGATGATGATGTCATGGAATGTCTGATTATATATCACTAATATGGCAATCCGGAGAAGCGTGTACAGTATGTTACAGAGTACAGTACTCATGACCTGCTGCAACCTTGCAGTATTCTGGACAAGATTGGGAACCCAAACCTCCGAGTGTTGAAATAGAAAGGAGGAGGAGTGATGACAGTCAGATGTTGAGATGTTGCCCGGGGCTGTGGATACGGCTCGGTGTCTGTGAGAGCAGCGGTTGCTGCTGGTAATCCGGAGAAGCGTGTACAGACGCTGCGGTATGACATCAGAGCCTAGAGGGATTCTAGGTAGAGTGGAACAAAAGTTCCCGAGTATCCTACGGAAAGATATTTAGCTGTAGTAACAAAGATAGCTGTAAATTGCTTCAGAGCTGGAGAGGCATGTTAGGAGTTATACTTCAATAATCCAGCAATGAAGCACTGTAGGCGGCCTTTTATATTTAAAAGAGTTACTCCTATTAGGGAGTTAAGGTGGTATGAACAGATATGGAACGATATTAAGGTGGAATACAGGAGGTATATGACACATTACCCCAGAAGGAAACCTCAGGGAGGTTTCATGGAGCTGGTCTATCCTGATTCCGACAATGAAACAACAATAGCAACCTATCTGCGGATAGATTGGTTGCTGGCTCCCAAGAATCCTATGAGGAATCATATCCAGCCCAATGAACCAAATACTGTAACAGTCCATGGTGTCGACATGAATCCAGGATAGTTTGAACTTCGTATTCTGTGTCCGGTTGAGGGGGATTGATTGGATGTATGGAAGTGGAATTTGTGGTGTCCCAAGATTTGACCAGAGATATATGGAAGGTTGGATGTATTTGGTAAAGTGATGGCAACTGTAGTGTAACAGTCATTGGATTGAGCACAGCTGTAATTGGAAATGGTCCTATGAATAGGCTGTTTAGTTTTCTACAGGTATTTGGTAACCAAGTGATACCAAGAACTAAAGGATATATAGGTGAAGAAATAATATCAAATGAAATGTCTCAGTGTGACCAGTTATAGTTGTGAGTAGGAGAGGTTTAGTCTGTTGAGAGACAGGACCAGTAGAGAGTTGTGTGCCATCAATAACTTTGAGAGACATTGGGTTGCTTTTGGGAAAGAATGGTATTTTATTACATTTTACTAAATCAAAATCAATGAAATTGCCACATGCGCCAGTGTCTATGATAGCTTCAGTCTTCAGGCTGTGGTGATCCCACTGTAGAGACAAATGCATCATAAGATAAGAAGAGGTTTTGTTTTGAGAATATAAACAGTGTTTTAATGAAGGATTATTAATGTGTTTCTGTTTTTGGAGTTGGGGACAAACTCTGACAATATGGTCTTGTGCTGCACATTAAATGCACAGGTTTAGGGTGCAACGTCTGTTTTTTTCTTGAGTGGACAACAGTCTTTTTATGAAACTAATGTCCATAGTCAAGGTAAACAAATCCTCAAGCTGGTCTGGGATACCAGTTCTTGACAACTCATCTTTTATGTCTTCAGACAGACCTAACCTATACTGATTCTTTAATGAGACTTCATTCCATAAGGAATCTCTAGCCCAAATCTTGAACTGGGTGATATAATGTTCAACTGGGTTGCTTAGCTGTCTGAGATTCCTAAGTTTGTTCTCAGCTGTTCTCAGCTGGCGGTAAGGGTCATCATAAAAGCTAGACATAGCTTTAAGGAAGTTGTCAAGGGAATTCAAATTTGGATCCTGTGACTCATAAAAGCAGTCTGCCCATGCACGTGGTTCACCTCTCATGTAAGAGAGGATTGTAAGAACTTTAGACCTATCTGTGGGATAGGTTCTGGGTCTTAGTTCGAATAACAACAAACACACATTTCTGAACTGCTTAAAGGTTGATCTGTCACCAGAGAATGTCTCTGGCAGTGAAACCTGTGGCTCTGACATGTGTCCATTACCAGATCTCTTAGCAGAAAGTGTCTCTCTGAGACTGATGAAACGGCATGTTATTCTGCTGATAAAAGCGTTGCTGGAATTTTTAAATGTGCTATTAAAGTTTGCACTTTTATGATATACTTGCTCTGTTACCCTTTTATTGGCTTCTATGGTCTGAGGACTTGTAACACTGCTTATCGTCTGATTCTATCCAATGCGGCTCACGCCTAACACCTGGGTACACTGTGTATCAGATTATCGCCACTCTCGGAGGCACTCCTTTGCTGTTGGATCTTCTATCAGTGTGACCTACTGCTGGCATCCAGCGGCTCCTGTAACAAGTCTATCGGGCGACTTCATTGGTCCCGTGCTGCACAGTGAGGCACTCCGGTTGTGCCTTTTTGTTTGTGAGTAGCTATTACCTGAGAGGGGGGCCATTTGTGATTTCATCCTACCTGTTGATCTCCTACGTTATTACCCTATGTGGCGCCTCTTTTTATCCCTGTACTTTTAGGGCTGATTTTACTATCTCTCTGAGACAGGCTCTTAAACTTTGATTCTCAATCTGTAAATCTCTGAATGCCTGAGTTAAATTGTCTAGGCGGAGATTTAGACTATGTATTTGCGGTGATATATCTGAGGCTTCCATTCTATAGTACAACAGTAATAGTATGTAGGTATTTTTAGGGCTAGATTATTATGTCATGGAATGTCTGATTATATATCACTAATATGGTATTTTGTATCAACTGTGTCAGAGTATATACTGTATATTGCTTTGCAACTCTAAACACAAATGATAAAATAGTATAGCCTCTTAAACCTTTAGGTAATATATAAATACTGAATATATTAACGGAAAAAAGGTGAGGCGTGAGAGAGTAACGTCAGAATGAAATAAGGTGTTTGTTTGGAAAACGTGTGTTTTAAGAGAAATTGGTAATTGAGCTACTGAAATAGGGTTTAGGTAGAATGTAACACAACAACACGCTTTTTAGGCAGTCAATATGATACAGAGTAAAGTACTTATGACCTGCTGCAAACATTAGAGAACAACACACCTTTAGGCAGTCAATATGTTACATAGTACAGTACTCATGACCTGCTGCAGTATTCCGGACAAGATTGCGAACCCAAACCTCCGAGTGTTGGAATAGAAAGGAGGAGGATTGATGACAGTCAGATGTTGAGAGGTTGCCCGGGGCTGTGGCTATGGCTCGGTGTCCATGAGGGCAGCGGTTGCTGCTGGCAATCCGGAGAAGCGTGTACAGACGCTGCGGTATGACGTTAGAGCTTAGAGGGATTCTAGATAGAGCGGAACAAAAGTTCCAGAGTATCCTACGGAAAGATCTTTAGCTGCAGTAACAACAATAGCTTTAGATTGCTTCAGAGCTGGAGAGGCATGTTAGGAGTTATGCTTCAATAATCCAGCAATGAAGCACTGTAGGCGGCCCCTTATATTTAGAATAGTTACTCCTATTAGGGAGTTAAGGTGGTATGAACAGATATGGAATGATATTAAGGTGGAATACAGGAGGTATATGACAGATGACTTTGCCGGCTGGATGGATCCTTCAAGTGGGACTTCAACAACTGTAAGTGGATCGTCAGGGGTTAGTGTTAGTTTTTTTTAAGGGTTTTTTGGGTGGGCTTTTCTTTTAGATTAGGGTCTGGGAAGTAAAAGAGATAAACGCCCTTTTAAGGACAATGCCCATACAAATGCACTTTTCAGGGCAATGGTTAGCTTAGGTTATTTTAGATAGTTTTTTTTATTTGGGGGGGTTGGTTGGGTGGTGTGTTTTACTGTTGGGGGGGTGTTTGTATTTTTTTTTACAGGTAAAAGAGCTGATATTTTAGGGGCAATGCCCCACAAAAGGACCTTTTAAGGGCCATTGGTAGTTTTTTGTAGGCTAGGTTTTTTTTTAATTTTGGGTGGGCTTTTTTATTTTTATAGGGCTAATAGATTAGGTGTAATTCTTTTTTATTTTTCGTAATTTAGTGTTTTTTTTGTAATTTAGTTATTTTTTATTTTTTGTAATTAGATACTTTTTGTAATTTTTTATTTTTTATTGGTAGTTTAGTTTTATTTAATTGGTAGTTAGTTTAATTTTAGTTTAATAATTATAATATTTTAATTGTTAGTTTAAATTTTTTTTTTTCATTTGACAGGTAAGTTTTAATTTAATTTAAACTAGGGACATTGTAATTTTAATATAAAGTAAGGGGGTTTTTAGGTTTAGGGGTTACTATTTTAAATTAGTTTATTTCGTTGTGGGGGATTTCAGTTTAGGGGTTAATAGTTTATTTTAGTATATTTCGTTGTGGGGGGCCTGCGGTTTAGAGGTTAATAGGTTTATTATAGCGGTGGTGTGGGCGGACGGCAGATTAGGGATTAATAATATTTAAATAGTGTTTTTGATGTGGGAGGGCAGTGGTTTAGGGGTTAATAACTTTAGTATAGTGGTGACGTGTCGGAGAGCGGGGGAATAGGGGTTAATACATTTTATTAGTGGTGGCAATGAGGGAGAGCCTTGGTTTAGGGGTTAATAGGTAGTTTATGGGTATTTAGTGTACTTTGTAACACTTTAGTTATGAGTTTTATGTTACAGCTTTGTAACGTAAAACTTATAACTACTGTCTTTAGATGGCGGTACAGATCTTGTCGTTTTAGCTGTAACGCTCACTTTTTAGCTTCACCGCAAAACTCGTAATACCAGCACTATGGGAATCCCATGAAAAAACGTAATTTTTACGTGTGCGGGACTGACGTTACGGTACAGGCTAAAAGGTGTGCGTTACACCTATACCGACAAGACTTGTAATAGCTGCGGTGCTGTTTTAATGCTGAAAATGCCATATTTTCAGCGTTAAAAGCTGCAAAGCAAAACTTGTAATCCAGCTGAATGTTAATGTTGACTGTCCCTGTCATACTCTGCAAGGGAGCAGGTTCAGGAGTTGGGAGCTGTTGTGCAGAGGTGTCAGGTTGTCTGCGTGAGTCTTTCCTTTTTGGCATAATTAAACAGGTACAAGGTTTTAGGAAATAAAGGTGATGGTTTTATTGATAGGATAATTAGCAATGCAGAGATATGCAAACTAGATAAGGCAAAGTCTAAAGGCTGTAGTATCAGGCAGGAATACAGCTCTTTGTAATAACAGGCAGGATACTTGCATATGCTGTAAACTGGAACTATAGGCTGTAGACTGGAACTGTGTAATAACAGGCAGGAATGCAGATCTTTGTAATAACAGGCAGGATACTTGCATATGCGGTAGACTGGAACTCTGTAACAGGCAGGAATGCAGATCTTTGTAATAACAGACAGGATACTTGCATATGCTGTAGACTGGAACTCTGTAGTAACAGGCAGGAATGCAGATCTTTGTAATAACAGGCAGGATACTTGCATATGCTGTAGACTGGAACTCTGTAGTATCAGGTATCAAGCAAGCAAAAGTACCTGAGTCAGTGCTTAGGAAATAGAGAATTAGACAAGATCAATTGCCAGGAAATCAGTCCAAAAACAAACACAGTGCCAAGGGAATATCCAGAAGAGTAGTCACAAAATGAAGCAGAAATCAGGCACCAGGAAATCCAACAAATCTGTATTTCACTCAGGAAACAGGACCAGAGGGTCTGCCAGAGCATAACACTCAATGTCAAGCCCCCAGAACTGCAAGCAAACCTCCCAAATATAGCAGGCTGCTGATTATATGATTTGTTTCAGCTGGTAAGCAGGTGGAGCCAGAGAGCCAAAGTTGCAGCAAACAGAAAACCCCAATATTCTTAGCCTGTGATCAAGCCATCTGGTGGCAAAGTGGTAAAACAACAGGCTGGGGAGGAACAACAGCAGAAATAGAGACAGGTCCCAGGTTCAATTCTAGACTGGATCATGACAGTCCCTTTAACAGACATCAACTTGTACCAACTATTATTAGCTTCCCCCTTGTGCACTTCATTACTGTACAAATATGGTGGCAAGTTTATCTGAACAACACTGTAGTGGCCATCTTGAAAATCATGTCACCAAAACACTTTCCGTATACTGTAATCCCTCTTTTGCTGGAGACAAGTCACATAGAGGGGACAAACATAATGCAGGTGGGGCCTGGGCCCTGGTGCCCCCTCTGTAGAAATGCCACTACTGACTGAGGGGCCCCTACATATGTGGGCCTTTTCTATTGTTACCTCTGAAACCCTGTAGTTATACCCCTGCCCAAAGGGCAAGACACAGGTAAACCCAAAGTTACAGTAGACAGCAATTGTGACCTCTGAGACCCTGTAGTTCTGCCCCTGCCCAAAGGGCAAGACAAAGGCAAACCCAAAGTTACAGTAGACAGCCATTGTGACCTATGAGACCCTGTAGTTATACCCCTGCCCAAAGAGCAAGACACAGGTAAACCCAAAGTTACAGTAGACAGCCATTGTGACCTCTGAGACCCTGTAGTTATACCCATGCCCAAAGGACAAGACACAGGTAAACCCAAAGTTACAGTAGACAGCAATTGTGACCTCTGAGACCCTGTAGTTATAACTCTGCCCAAAGGGCAAGACACAGGTTGTCATGAATACCAAATTGCCAAGGCCACCCTCCCTTCCGTGCTGGATTACTTTGTGCCCCAACCCCCTTGTTACTTGTTTTACGCTGCTTATATGTTGTCACTAAAAGAGCTGACCTCTGGCCACTTGGCCCTTTTCAGAAGAGGCGTGCTTATGAAACTGCTTGTCGGCTGGGCTCGCAGGGAACGCAGCTAGGTCACTCCAGAGCTCCACTCTTTTGGGGATTTGTAATTCCTTTGGTATAAGGATTTTTGTAATCTTTGGTAACATTGTAAATTTCATATTAACATGTTGTGTTCTCATTCTGTTCTTGGAATATAGAACAATATATGCTCTTTCATGTATACTTCATAGAGCTTGTTTGTGAAGTGTTCGATTACAATTATAGTTAATCCTTCATTTACAGTTTTCTAAGCACAGTTAAATAGGCTTGTTGGGTCACTTCTTTATTCCTTATTAATGTAGTGTATGCAGTATTGTGTAAATTCATTGTGATGTATACATATATTTGTATTTTTATATATTTGTATGTTATTGTATTTTATCACTTACAGGTGTACTTGTCCCTTTAAATAGGGGACTGACACCTAGCAAACTCACCCTATGATTAAGTGCTCAATTGAGCACGAAACTAGTCAGGGAGTTTGGAGTTGTGTACGATTTTAAATATGTTCTAATAAAGGTAATTTCTATTTTACCACATTTTGCCCTGTGACTCTTTTGCTGAACGTGCTGCTGTACTGTGGACTATTTTTTCGGCTACTCCGGCCGTTTCTCACAGCAAGCACCCCTGCTACCTGCACGCTGCATGGATTGGTCCGCCTCTGTTCGCTGATCACGCTGGGACTTCCGCATCTGCAGCGGCCTGGTTTGTGTGTGCTTGGAACCTCTGACACCCTGTAGTTATAACTCTGCCCAAAGGGCAAGACACAGGTTGTCATGAATACCAAATTGCCAAGGACACCCTCCCTTCCGTGCAGGATTACTTTGTGCCCCAACCCCCTTGTTACTTGTTTTACGCTGCTTATATGTTGTCACTAAAAGAGCTGACCTCTGGCCACTTGGCCCTTTTCAGAAGAGGCGTGCTTATGAAACTGCTTGTCGGCTGGGCTCGCAGGGAACGCAGCTAGGTCACTCCAGAGCTCCACTCTTTTGGGGATTTGTAATTCCTATGGAGGGCAAGGAGTGGGGTGATCCCCGGTGCCCAAACAGGATGGTATGACCCACTTCTGTGTAGACTACCATAGGCTAAATGACCGGACCATGACCGACGCCAACCCCATGCCCGAGTATATAAACTGTTAGACTGCAGTGCCCAGGGTAACTTCCTAATGACATTAGATCTGTGCAAGGGGTACTGGCAGATTCCCCTGGACCCAGAATCTATTCCGAAGTCGGCATTCATCACCCCATTCGGCCTGTACCAGTTTAAGGTCATGCCGTTTGGGATGAAGAATGCTCCGGCGACATTCCAGAGGATGATAGAGCGCCTTCTCGATGGCCTCCAGGACTATGCCTGCACATACCTGGATTACATCACGATCTACAGCTAGACCTGGGAGGAACACCTAGTCTACAACACCTAGTCCACCTAGGCACCGTTTTGGACCACATCAGGGCTGTGGGTCTGACGCTGAAGCCAGACAAGTGCACTCGGAGGTCCAGTACCTTTGGCACGAGTGGGCTGCGGGAAGTAGAGGCCAGAGCTGGCCAAGATTGAGGCAAACTGACTGACCCCTAGGACTAAAATGCAAGTGTTAGCCTTCCTTGGTGCAGCAGGGTACTACCGTAAGTTTGTCCCCAACTATAGCAACCTGGCCAAACCCCTGACTGACCTGACCTAAAAACACTTACCCCAGCAAGTACTGTGGTCCCCCCAAGTATGAGGCTGCCTTCCAGCAACTTAAGACAGCACTAGTATCTGCACCTATCCTGGCCGCTCCTAACCCATCCAAACATTTTTGTGTCCATATAGATGCCTCCATGTTGGAGTTGAGAGCAGTACTGAGCCAGGTAGACGAGGAGGGCAGTGAACACCCTGTAGCATACATCAGCAGAAAATCACTACTTTGGAAAGTAGGCTTATGCAGCAGTTGAGAAGGAGTGCTTGGCTCTAGTGTGCGCTCTAAAGAAATTGCAGCCATATGTATATTGAAGGTCCTTCACAGTGCTTACTGACCACAACCCCCTGGTATGGATTAACCAGGTTTCCGGCGACAATTGACGTTTGTTGCGGTGGAGCTTAGCCTTGCAGCCCTTCAATTTTACCATTCAGTATCGGCCGGGAAAGAGTAAAGGCAATGCTGATGGCCTCTCCCGGCAAACTGAATTGAAATAGCCCCAACGGGCAGCCCCAAGCCGACCCATCAGGATCTAGCCGGTTTGCCGGATTTTGAAGGGGAGCACTGTCACGGATACTAAAGTGCGAAGACCACCTTCCCTTCCATATTGGATTACTTTGTGCTTCAACCCCTTGTTACTGGTTTTACACTGCTTATACATTGTCACTAAAAGAGCTGACCTCTGGCCGCTTGGCCATTTTCAGAACAGCTGGGCTTGCAGAGAACGCAGCTGAACTTTAACCTAGATCACTCCAGAGGCCCTTTACCCCAGAGCTCCACTCTTTTGTTGATTTTTACTACCTATGGAGGGCAAGGGGTGGGGTGATTGCTGGGAGGGAGCTCCCTTGGGAACTCAGGGTTTCAGACCCCCCCTTAAACCACTACTACCCACGGCTTGCCCGGTGAACCTTTGATCAGCTGCTGCTCCGGCCCCCATCAATGGATCATTTTGCTTTTTGGACTGGGACCCCTTGGGGCCCGAAGATCTCCAGTGGTACCTGGGAATAGCCAACGCTCCCTCTGGATCACCCCGAAATGGTGACCTAGCCATTATGGGATCCCTGTATGACTATTGTTCCTATGGAGGTGCCAGCCTGTCTGGAGAGCTATTATCAAAATGGCCATTGTGTAAATAAGCTGTGTGTTTGTCCCTGTAAAGTCTGTTCGTGTTTCACATTAATACTGGTCTTATCTGGTTATTAGGGTGGGCGCTTTCTAAGATCAATTTCTCCACTCTACCGCTACAGGTTACAGGTACAGGAAGGACCATTTTGGCGGAGCTACCCAGATGTGGAAGCCGGAGTTTGTCACACAGGTAAACCCAAAGTTACAGTAGACAGCAATTGTGACCTCTGAGACCCTGTATTTATACCCCTGCCAAAGGGCAAGACACAGGTAAATCCAAAGTTACAGTAGACAGCCATTGTAAGGAGGATCATTTTGAAATAATGCTGGTGACTGGGTGGGACTAAAGTAAGAGTCCAAGCCCAAAACTGGCCTCAGCCCACTGGTCAAATGTCATCTATGTCCTATGGTCAGTTTGGGCCTGGTTCACCTAAAATGAGAGCCAGGAGTAAAAACTATTGCCCATATACAAATGTTGTAATCCCACCCCACACCCTGACATCCCATTTTAGGAATATTTTTTACTCTTTCATTGTAGGTAAAGTATTTTAACCAAAACACACTCTAAAGGGGTTTCTCTTGGGGATTATTGTTGTCACTAGCACATCTGCTTTATAGATCTGGCTAAGTACAGAATCATAATTAGTTTTTAAATAATAGGAATATACCAGCTCTGGGAACTAGAGAGTCTCTTGGGAGTGCAGGATATTATTTTAATAAGATTCCTGTTTTGCTACATTTTGCTCCAGAGACCTATTAATATGGCTGATGAGGATATTTAAGCTTTAGCTGCAATGTGAGACTAGTGAACTAAAGGTCACCTTGAAGGTAAAATAATTATAATTAATATATTAATTTGTTAGATATGATGATACGGTTATATTACTGTAATTTGATCAATTTGAGAGTAAATAAAAATTAAGAACACAGGTTTCATTAATAGTAATATGTGTTTTTTATATAAATAGAAGTGCTAAAGAAAATATTGCTCTTCTACTTCGTTTTACACTACTAGGTTTAACCCACACAAAGAGAATAAATATTTAAAGTAGGTTCAGTACACAGCCAATAAACCAACCCCCGACAGCTACCAAATGAAGTAATCAATTACCTGAAAAAAGCTTACGACTTCTAAATGATAAATCTGCAAGAATTAAACTAGGATGAGGTCTCCAACATGAAATAGTCTAATAAATGTGCAAGTAATGTAGCCCTTAAAAACTGCAGGATTAAGAAGAGAACATATCCCCTCTGTAATAGATAATAATACTCTACCCACTGGAATAGATAATACTGTATCCTCTGTAATAGACAATAATGCTGTGCCCTCTGTAATAGATAATACTGTACCCTCTGTAATAGATAATAATACTGTACCAACTGTAATAGATAATAATACTGTACCCTCTGTAATAGATAATAATACTGTATCCTTTGTAATAGATAATAAAACTGTACCCTCTGTAATAGATAATGCTGTACCCTCTGTAATAGATAATAATACTGTACCCTTTGTAATAGATAATAATACTGTGCCCTCTGTAATAGATAATAATACTGTACCCTCTGTAATAGACAATAATGCTGTGCCCTCTGTAATAGATAATAATACTGTACCCTCTGTAATAGATAATAATGTTGTATCCTATGTAATAGATAATAATACTGTATTGTCTTTAATAGCTAATAATACTGTACCCTCTGTAATAGATAATAATACTATGCCCTCTGTAATAGATAATAATGCTGTACCCTCTGTAATAGATAATACTACTGTACCCTCTGTAATAGATAATAATACTGTACCCTCTGTAATATATAATAATACTGTACCATCTGTTATAGATAATAATGCTATACCCTCTGTAATAGATAATACTACTGTACCCTCTGTAATAGATAATAATACTGTACCCTCTGTAATATATAATAATACTGTACCATCTGTTATAGATAATAATGCTGTACCCTCTGTAATAGATAATAATGGTGTATCCTCTGTAATAGATAATAATGCTGTACCCTCTGTAATAGATAAAAATACTGTACCCTCTTTAATAGATAATAATACTGTATCCTCTGTAATAGATAATAATGCTGTACCCTCTGTAATAGATAATAATGTATCCTCTGTAATAGATAATAATACTGTACCCTCTGTAATAGATAATAATGCTGTACCCTCTGTAATAGATAATAATGCTGTATCCTCTGTAATAGATAATAATACTGTACCCTCTGTAATAGATAACAATACTGTAAACTCTATAATAGATAATAATAATGTACCCTCTGTAATTGATAATACTGTACCCTCTGTAATAGATAATAATACTGTACCCTCTGTAATAGATAATAATACTGTAACCTCTGTAATAGATAATAATAATGTACCCTCTATAATAGATAATAATAATGTACCCTCTGTAATAGATAATTATACTGTATCCTCTGTAATAGATAATAATACTGTACCCTCTGTAATAGATAATTATACTGTATCCTCTGTAATAGATAACAATACTGTATCCTCTGTAATAGATAATAATATTATACCCTCTGTAATAGATAATAATGCTGTACCCTCTGTAATACATAATAATACTGTACCCTCTGTAATAGATAATAATACTGTACCCTCTGTAATAGATTATAATACTGAACCCTCTGTAATAGATAATAATACTGTACCCTCTGTAATAGATAATAATAATAATGTACCCTCTGTAATAGATAATAATACTGTACCCTCTGTAATAGATAATAACACTGTACCCTCTGTTATAGATAATAATACTGTACCCTCTGTAATAGATAGTAATACTATATCCTCTGTAATATATAATAATACTGTACCCTCTGTAATAGATAATAATACTGTACCCTCTGTAATAGATAATAATACTGTACCCTCTGTATTAGATAATAATACTGTACCCTCTGTAATAGATAATAATACTGTATCCTATGTAATATATAATAATACTGTACCCTCTTTAATAGATAATAATAATGTACCCTCTGTAATAGATCATAATACTGTACTCTCTGTAATAGATAATAATACTGTACCATCTGTAATAGATAATAATACAGTACCCTCTGTAATAGATAATAATGCTGTACCCTCTGTAATAGATAATAATGCTGTACCCTATGTAATAGATAATAATGCTGTATCCTTTGTAATAGATAATAATACTGTACCCTCTGTAATAGATAATAATACTTTAACCTATGTAATAGATAATAATACTGTACCCTCTGTAATATATAATAATGCTGTATCCTTTGTAATAGATAATAATACTGTACCCTCTGTAATAGATAATAATACTGTACCCTCTGTAATATATAATAATACTGTAACCTATGTAATAGATAATACTGTACCCTGTGTAATAGATAATAATACTGTATCCTTTGTAATAGATAATAATACTGTACCCTCTGTAATAGATAATAATACTTTAACCTATGTAATAGATAATACTGTACCCTCTGTAATATATAATAATGCTGTATCCTTTGTAATAGATAATAATACTGTACCCTCTGTAATAGATAATAATACTGTACCCTCTGTAATAGATAATAATGCTGTACCCTCTGTAATAGATAATAATGCTGTATCCTTTGTAATAGATAACAATACTGTATCCTCTGTAATAGATAACAATACTGTATCCTCTGTAATAGATAATACTGTAACCTCTGTAATAGATAATAATGCTGTACCCTCTGTAATAGATAATAATACTGTATCCTCTGTAATAGATAATAATGCTGTATCCTCTGTAATAGATAATAATACTGTATCCTCTGTAATAGATAATAATAATGTACCCTCTGTAATAGATAATGATACTGTACCCTATGGAATAGATAATACTACTGTACCATCTGTAATACCCTCTGTAATAGATAATACTGTACCCTCTGTAATACATAATAATACTGTACCCTCTGTAATAGATAATAATACTGTACCCTCTGTAATAGATTATAATACTGAACCCTCTGTAATAGGTAATAATACTGTACCCTCTGTAATAGATAATAATAATAATGTACCCTCTGTAATAGATAATAATACTGTACCCTCTGTAATAGATAATAACACTGTACCCTCTGTTATAGATAATAATACTGTACCCTCTGTAATAGATAGTAATACTATATCCTCTGTAATATATAATAATACTGTACCCTCTGTAATAGATAATAATACTGTACCCTCTGTAATAGATAATAATACTGTACCCTCTGTATTAGATAATAATACTGTACCCTCTGTAATAGATAATAATACTGTATCCTATGTAATATATAATAATACTGTACCCTCTTTAATAGATAATAATGATGTACCCTCTGTAATAGATCATAATACTGTACTCTCTGTAATAGATAATAATACTGTACCATCTGTAATAGATAATAATACAGTACCCTCTGTAATAGATAATAATGCTGTACCCTCTGTAATAGATAATAATGCTGTACCCTATGTAATAGATAATAATACTTTAACCTATGTAATAGATAATACTGTACCCTCTGTAATATATAATAATGCTGTATCCTTTGTAATAGATAATAATACTGTACCCTCTGTAATAGATAATAATACTGTACCCTCTGTAATATATAATAATACTGTAACCTATGTAATAGATAATACTGTACCCTGTGTAATATATAATAATGCTGTATCCTTTGTAATAGATAATAATACTGTACCCTCTGTAAAGATAATAATGCTGTACCCTCTGTAATAGATAATAATGCTGTATCCTTTGTAATAGATAATAATACTGTACCCTCTGTAATAGATAATAATACTTTAACCTATGTAATAGATAATACTGTACCCTCTGTAATATATAGTAATGCTGTATCCTTTGTAATAGATAATAATACTGTACCCTCTGTAATAGATAATAATACTGTACCCTCTGTAATATATAATAATACTGTAACCTATGTAATAGATAATACTGTACCCTGCGTAATAGATAATACTACTGTACCCTCTGTAATAGATAATTCTGTATCCTCTGTAATAGATAATTATACTGTACCCTCTGCAATAGATAATAATACTGTACCCTCTGTAATAGATAATAATGCTGTACCCTCTGTAATAGATAATAATGCTGTATCCTTTGTAATAGATAACAATACTGTATCCTCTGTAATAGATAACAATACTGTATCCTCTGTAATAGATAATACTGTAACCTCTGTAATAGATAATAATGCTGTACCCTCTGTAATAGATAATAATACTGTATCCTCTGTAATAGATAATAATGCTGTATCCTCTGTAATAGATAATAATACTGTATCCTCTGTAATAGATAATAATAATGTACCCTCTGTAATAGATAATGATACTGTACCCTATGGAATAGATAATACTACTGTACCATCTGTAATACCCTCTGTAATAGATAATACTGTACCCTCTGTAATAAATAATAATGTTGTATCCTCTTTAATAGATAATAATACTGTACCCTCTGTAATAGATAATACTGTGCCCTCTGTAAAAGATAATGATACTGTAACCTCTGTAATAGATAATAATACTGTACCCTCTGTAATAGATAATACTGTACCCTCTGTAATAAATAATAATGCTGTATCCTTTGTAATAGATAACAATACTGTATCCTCTGTAATAGATAACAATACTGTATCCTCTGTAATAGATAACAATACTGTATCCTCTGTAATAGATAATACTGTAACCTCTGTAATAGTAATAATATGGGACCTCTGTAATAGATAATAATACTGTACCCTCTGTAATAGATAATTACACTGTACCCTCTGTAATAGATAATAATACTGTACCCTCTGTAATAGATATTAATACAGTACCCTCTGTAATAGATAATAATACTGTACCCTCTGTAATAGATACTAATGCTCTACCCTCTTTAATAGATAATAATACTGTACCCTCTTTAATAGATAATAATACTGTACCTTCTGTAATAGATAATAATACTGTACCCTCTGTAATAGATAATACTACTGTACCCTCTGTAATAGATAATACTACTGTACCCTCTGTAATAGATAATAATACTGTACCCTCTGTAATAGATAATAATGCTGTACCCTCTGTAATAAATAATGATACTGTACCCTCTGTAATAGATAATAATACTGTACCCTCTGTAATAGACAATAATACTGTACCCTCTGTAATAGATAATAATACTGTGCCCTCTGTAATAGATAATGATACTGTACCCTATGGAATAGACAATACTGTACCCTCTGTAATAGATAATGATACTGTAACCTCTGTAATAGATAATAATGCTGTACCCTCTGTAATAGATAATAATACTGTGCCCTCTGTAATAGATAATAATACTGTGCCCTCTGTAATAGATAATAAGTCTGCCTAATTTAAAAATAACTTATTTTTTTTAATGTTTAAGGTTATATACAACACTAATTTCTATGAAGGAAGCAATTGCTGTTATTTGGGTGATGCATTCAAATAAGGTAAGCATTTATTTATAATATACAGTTAATATTATCAGGGATGCACTTATGACATTATCAGATACATTTTACAAGTTATAATTTGCACAATTCACCAAACAAATGGTGAGACCTACAAATAGAAAAAAATTGAAACTACTCTAAACTATTATGTACAACAAATTACTTTTGTAATTAAAAGTGGGTACGATGTGAGGGGACGGCGGTTTAGAGGTTTATATCTTTATTTAGTGTTGGCGATGTGAGGAGACGGCGATTTAGAGGTTAATAGGTTTAGTTAGTGTAAGCGATGTGGGGGACGGCGGTTTAGAGGTTAATAGGTTTAGTTAGTGTTGGCGATGTGGGGGGACGGCGGTTTAGAGGTTAATAGGTTTAGTTAGAATTGGCGATGTGGGGGGACGGTGGTTTAGAGGTTAATAAATTTAGTTAGTGTTGACGATGTGGGGGGACAGCGATTCAGAAGTTAATAGGTTTTTATTTAGTTTTGACGATGTGTGTAGATTGCAGTTTAGAGGTTAATAGGTTTAGTTAGTGTTGGCGATGTGGGGGGACGGCAGTTTAAATAATTTTGTTTTGGCATATATCTTATGTTATGTTGAAATCGTTTTTCGGATTCATTCGTTATGTCGTATCCATTCTTTATTCATACTCCTTATTCTATTCTAAAGTTTAGAACAGAATAATGAATATGAATAAAGAATGGATCCGAGATAACAAATGGATCCAAAATGACGAATGGATCCCGAAAAATGATTTAACATAACATAACTAATTTGCAGAAACAAAATGATTTATTTAACTAATGAAAACTAAACAAATGTTTTCGTTGTGCACATGGCTAATTCACAATGGACATTGCAGATTTAGGAAAGGTTTAGGTGTCCTGTGGGAGTTTCATTAGGCGTTCGGATTGAGTAACCGGAAACATTGCAGTAAATTTTTAATTTGAAAAGGACTTTCCTCCATCTTAGATGCATCTTTTCATCTACATCAGTCTTTCCATCTTTTCAGCGGTGACAATTATTGCTATAACACAATATCAAGGCAGCGCCACATCAAGCATAGCATATATGTCAGCCGTTTAGGAATCAGTCCGGGATTTAACCCAACTGCTAGCGTGAAAAGTAAAACACACGCTAGCACACTGAGAAATAACCAGGACGTGACCCACTCAGGAAACAAATAAGATAGGTTACAAAAAATAATAATTGTTCCTTTAAGCTGGATAGCCACAAAAGTGTTAGCGTTCCTTTTAGTGGAATAGAATCAAACAAATGATAAAAGTTCTCTTTAGTAACTTGTAGAAGTAAACGTCCCTTTAAGCAGGTTTGCAACATATAAAAGATAAAGTTCTCTTTAAGCAGCTTGAAAAAGTAAATGTCCCTTTAAGCAGGTTTGCAACAAACAAAAAGACAAAGTTCTCTTTTGCAGCTTGTAAAAGTAAATGTCCCTTTAAGCAGGTTTACAACAAACAAAAATACAAAGTTCTCTTTTGCAGCTTGTAAAAGTAAATGTCCCTTTAAGCAGGCTTGCAACAAACAAAAGATAAAGATCCTTTATAGCAGCTTGTAAAAGTAAATGTCCCTTTAAGCAGGCTTGCAACAAACAAAAGATAAAGTTCCTTTTTAGCAGCTTGTAAAAGTAAATGTCCTTTGAGCAGGTTTACAACAAACAAAGATAAAGTTCTTATTAGCAGCTTGTAAAAGTAAATGTCCCTTTAAGTAGGTTTGCAACAAACAAAAGATTATGCTTACTTTAGCCAAGGTTGTAGCAGGACATAAGACTGAAGCTGACTCAGACAGGCAAAGGCAATTATATCCAGGAGTTAGATTGAGGGACAAGGCAAAAGCAAGGTCAGGCAGGCAACAGTCGGTATCCAGGCATCAGTAGAAGGGATAAGGCATAAGCTAGGTCAGGCAGGCAAAAGTCGGTATCCAGGCATCAGTAGAAGGGATAAGGCATAAGCTAGGTCAGGCAGGCAATAGTCGGTATACCAGAATCAGAATCGGGATAAGCAAGGTCAGATAGGTTCAGAGTAAGTACTCACAACGCCAGAGTAATCCAACAAACGGGCCCTGAGTAAGATCTCCCGCTGTGGTTTAAAGGCAGGAGCGGCGACGTCATCAGAGGGGGTGTCAGAGGACGCGTCACGTTGCTAAGCAACGTGACGTCATTCCCGCTGAGAAGATCCGGGAGCCGCGGTGACACGGCGATGAACGGGAGGATCATGACAGCACCCCCCTCCTCAAGGACCCCTCCGGGGGACAGGACCAGGCCTAGTAGGATGAGACTTGTGGAAGGCCTTTATCAAGGTAGGAGCATTCACTTGATGAGCTGGCTCCCAGGATTGTTCCGTGACTGGATAACCTTTCCAATGAATGAGATAATACAATTTCTTGCCACGGAGTTTGGAATCTAGAATGTGGCTGACCTCAAACTCAGGGTGTCCATGAACAAAAAGAGGTGCAGGCTTGGAAAGAGGTTTAGAATACCTGTTAGACAACATAGGTTTCAGAAGAGAAACGTGGAATACAGGATGGACTTTGAGAGTCTTGGGTAAAGCCACCCGGTAAGCAGTGGAACACACTTGACCCAGTATTCGGAAAGGACCCACATATCGTGGTCCCAGTTTGGTAGAAGGTTGTTTTAGGCGAAGATAACGAGAAGAAATCCAAACTTTATCACCAGGACGGTACTTGGGAGCCTTCTTCCGTTGAAGATCTGAAAAGAACTTGTAACGTTTGGAAGCTACAGAAAGAATATGATGTATTCTCCGCCAATGACGAGTTAAACTTCGGGCAGAAAGATCAGAAGCAGGATTTTCTGTGGAAGAAGTATGCAAAGGAAATGTTCTGGGTTGATATCCGTAGGCCGCATGAAAAGGAGAGGTCTGAAGGGAGGAATTATACCGGGCGTTATGAGCCAATTCAGCTAATGGGAGATAAGAAGTCCAGTTAGAGTGAAAATGATCCACATAATGTCTAAGATATGTTTCAAGACACTGGTTTACCCTTTCGGTCTGGCCGTTAGATTGTGGATGATGTGAAGTAGACAGAGAAATTGTTGTTCCAAAGTGTTTACAAAGTGATCTCCAAAATCGGGAAACAAACTGTACCCCTCTATCTGAAACAATATCCAGAGGAAATCCATGTATTCTCATAATATGCAAAATAAAAAGTTCAGAAAGTCTTTTGGCAGACGGTAACCCGGGTAAGGGAACAAAATGAGCAGTCTTAGTGAACCTGTCGACCACCACCCAAATAGTGTTGTTTCCAGCTGAAAGAGGAAGATCGGTAATAAAGTCCATGGATACATGAGTCCAAGGCTGATGAGGTATGGGCAACGGTTGAAGCAAACCTGAAGGAAGTTGACGAGGAGTCTTGTTTGTGGCACATTGTGTGCATACTGAGACATAATCTTTAACATCTTGAGAGAGAGTGAGCCACCAGACATGTTGTTTGAGATTTCGAGCGGTGTTACTGATGCCAGGATGTCCAGAGAGGGGACTATCATGAGCCCAAAATAGGATCTTGGAACGAAGGCGTTCAGGAACAAAGAGTAGACCATCAGGAGGTTTACAGGACAAAGGAAGATTCTTTTGCGCAGACTGTAAATCTTGTAACCAGGAAGTTGATAACTGGGCTATGACTTCATGAGGTTGGAGAATGGTACCAGACTCAGGAATTGGGGTATCTTGAAATTGTCTGGAAAGGGCGTCTGCTTTAATATTTTTAGAACCGGGTAGGACAAATTGTAGTGAAACCGGGAGAAGAATAAAGACCAACGTGCTTGCCTGGAATTCAATAGTTTGGCCGTTTGGAGATAAAGAAGGTTTTTATGATCTGTGAGTATGGTAAACGGCAAAGAGGTACCCTCCAGCCAATGCCTCCATTCATCCAGGGCCATTTTAATGGCAAGCAACTCTTTATTGCCTACGTCATAGTTAAATTCAGAAGGAGTGAACTTTTTAGAGAAGAATCCAACAGGATGAATTTTTCCAGTATCAGGTATTCGTTGGGAAAGAAAAGCTCCAGCAGCAACAGAGGAAGCATCAACTTCCAGGATGAACTGAAAATCTGGATTTGGGTGACGGAGAATAGGTGCAGAAGAAAAAGCTTCTTTGAGAGACTCAAAAGCCTCAATAGCCTCAGGAGGCCATTCTTTACAATTTTGCCCCTTTCTAGTGAGAGAAGTAAGGGGAGAAGTAATAGTAGCAAAATCTTTGATGAACTTCCTGTAATAGTTGGCGAAGCCCAGAAAACGTTGCAGAGCCTTCAGAGAATCAGGTCTAGGCCAATCCAAAATGGCAGAAAGTTTAGTAGGATCCATTTCAAATCCAGATGCAGATATTACATAACCCAGAAAGGGTATGGATTTTTGATGGAATGAACATTTCTCCAGCTTAGCAAAGAGATGGTAATCTCTTAAACGTTGAAGTACTCTCCTGACGTGGTGCACATGATCTTGGTGGTTTTGAGAAAAAATCAGGATATCGTCAAGGTATATGATGACAAAGATATTCAAAAAATCACGAAAAATCTCGTTCACAAAATGTTGAAAAACCGCAGGAGCATTACATAGCCCAAAAGGCATGACCAGATACTCGTAATGCCCAAATCGAGTGTTAAAAGCAGTCTTCCATTCATCTCCCTTGCGTATACGGATAAGATTGTATGCACCACGTAGATCTAGTTTGGTAAATATGGTGGATCCTTGAAGATAAGTAAACAGTTCAGGAATAAGGGGTAGAGGATAACTGTTCTTGATGGTAATTTGATTTAGTCCTCTGTAATCAATACAGGGTCGTAGACCGCCATCCTTTTTTCCTACAAAAAAGAAACCAGCCCCTACAGGAGAAGAGGAGGGTCGAATAAATCCTCTAGCCAGATTGTCTTTAATATATTCTTCCAAAGCCAGGTTCTCAGGTAAGATATGTCTTGCCTCGAGGGTAAGTAGCCCCAGAAAGGAGATCAATGGGGCAATCAAAAGGACGGTGAGGAGGAAGACGTTCAGCTTCCTTCTTGGAGAAAACATCCACAAAGTCATGATAAGGCATAGGTAAAGAGTCCGGAGTTTCGATTGTGAGAGCGATAGTGAGTGGTAACTTAATGATCTTTTGAAGACATTTAGTCTGGCATGTTGATCACCAGGAGGTGAGTTCGCCAAAAGTCCAAGAAAAAGTAGGATTATGTACTTGGAGCCAGGGAAGTCCCAAGATAATGGGAAATTGAGGAGTAGGAATGATGTCAAAACAAATTGTCTCAGAATGAAGTATTCCAACAGTAAGAAGTAAAGGTTTAGTAGCAAACTGAATGTATCCGGAACCCAAAGGATCTCCACTAACCGTAGAGACAGAAATAGAATACTCTTTCTTTAGTAAGGGTATAGTGTGAGTAGAGACGAATGTGGAGTCAATGAACCCTCCTCCAGCACCAGAGTCAATAAGAGCTTGGGTATGTATCTTATTATGTCCAATTTGAAGGGTTACTGGAACAAAGAGTTTCTTGTATAGGGAATGACTACTCTTTTGGCTTAACTCAGTTCCCTGGACTAAAGTTAAGCCCTGGCTTTTACTGGCCTGGTAGGACAATCCCTTAATAAATGCCCTTTAAGGCCACAGTACAAACACAGGCCAAGAGAACGTCTTCTCAAGCGTTCAGTCTCTGTTAATTTTATGCTTCCCACTTCCATAGGTTCAGCCTGATCAGGAGTAGGAGAGACAGGAGTGACTGGATTAGAAAAACGAGGAGCCAAACGAAAAGGAGTTCGAGTTGATGACCTCTGTGTTCTATCCCTTTCTTGTTGGCGTTCACGAAATCTGGCATCGAGACTGATACAAAGATTTATGAAGGCTTCCAAGGATTCTGGAAGTTCCCGATACACCAATTCATCCTTGAGATGCTCAGAAAGTCCTTTACGAAAAGCGGCTCTAAGTGCTCCCTGATTCCAAGTAGTTTCAGAGGCAAGTGTGCGGAACTCAATAGCGTATTGAGAAACTGGTTGACTACCTTGTCATAAATCTAAGAGAGTAGCTTCAGCAGCGGAAGATCTTCCAGGTTTATCAAATACATTTGAAAATACAGAGAGGAATGCATCTACATCCAAAAGTATAGGATCATTCTTTTCTAGCAAAGGTGATACCCAAGCCAAAGCTTTTCCTTTCATTAAGGAAATAAGGAATGTAATTCTAGAAGAGGGAGTAGCAAAAAGAGTAGGGCTATTTCGGAAATGGAGACGGCACTGATTCAGAAAACCCCTACAGTCTTCAGGATTCCTATCATACTTATCCGGAAGAGGTATCCTGGGACTCAGTTGTACTTGAGACTGGTTGTTTGGACTCGAAGGAGGTAATGCCTCATTAGGATTAGGATTGGGAGGTGTAGGAGCAACCAAACTTTGTAATAATGCAGTTATTTGATCAAGCTTAGAGTCCAGGGATTGCAAGTGGCTAGCATGAGATCCCAGTAGTTGTCCCTGGTGAGCCACGGCCATGGATAATTCAGTGGGGTCCATTTATGGCCCGTTTGTAATGTCAGCCGTTTAGGAATCAGTCCGGGATTTAACCCAACTGCTAGCGTGAAAAGTAAAACACAGGCTAGCACACTGAGAAATAACCAGGACGTGACCCACTCAGGAAACAAATAAGATAGGTTACAAAAAATAATAATTTTTCCTTTAAGCTGGATAGCCACAAAAGTGTTAGTGTTCCTTTTAGTGGAATAGAATCAAACAAATGATAAAAGTTCTCTTTAGTAACTTGTAGAAGTAAACGTCCCTTTAAGCAGGTTTGCAACATATAAAAGATAAAGTTCTCTTTAAGCAGCTTGAAAAAGTAAATGTCCCTTTAAGCAGGTTTGCAACAAACAAAAAGTCAAAGTTCTCTTTTGCAGCTTGTAAAAGTAAATGTCCCTTTAAACAGGTTTACAACAAACAAAAAGACAAAGTTCTCTTTTGCAGCTTGTAAAAGTAAATGTCCTTTAAGCAGGCTTGCAACAAACAAAAGATAAAGTTCCTTTTTAGCAGCTTGTAAAAGTAAATGTCCTTTGAGCAGGTTTGCAACAAACAAAGATAAAGTTCTTATTAGCAGCTTGTAAAAGTAAATGTCCCTTTAAGTAGGTTTGCAACAAACAAAAGATTATGCTTACTTTAGGCAAGGTTGTAGCAGGACATAAGACTGAAGCTGACTCAGACAGGCAAAGGCAATTATATCCAGGAGTTAGATTGAGGGACAAGGCAAAAGCAAGGTCAGGCAGGCAACAGTCGGTATCCAGGCATCAGTAGAAGGGATAAGGCATAAGCTAGGTCAGGCAGGCAACAGTCGGTATCCAGGCATCAGTAGAAGGGATAAGGCATAAGCTAGGTCAGACAGGCAATAGTCGGTATACCAGAATCAGAATAGGGATAAGCAAGGTCATACAGGTTCAGAGTAAGTACTCACAACGCCAGAGTAATCCAACAAACGGGCCCCGAGTAAGATCTCCCGCCGTGGTTTAAAGGCAGGAGCAGCGACGTCATCAGAGGGGGTGTCAGAGGACGCGTCACGTTGCTAAGCAACGTGACGTCATTCACGCTGAGAAGATCCGGGAGCCGCGGCGACACGGCAATGAACGGGAGGATCATGACAATATATAATAATAACATAACATATACAGTGGGGAAAAAAAGTATTTAGTGAGCCACCAATAGTGCAAGTTCTCCCACTTAAGAAGATGAGAGAGGCCTGTAATTTTCATCATAGGTATACCTCAACTATGAGAGACAAAATGTGGAAACAAATCCAGACAATCACATTGTCTGATTTGGAAAGAATTTATTTGCAAATTATGGTGGAAAATAAGTATTTGGTCAATATCAAAAGTTAATCTCAATACTTTTTGTTGGCAATGACAGAGGTCAAACGTTTTCTGTAAGTCTTCACAGTGATGTTTTGGGGCTGTCGCTGGGCAACACGGATTTTCAACTCTCTCCAAAGGTTTTATATGGGGTTGAGATCTGGAGACTGGCTAGGCCACTCCAAGACCTTGAAATGCTTCTTACGAAGCCACTCCTTCGTTTCCCTGGCAGTGTGTTTGGGATGATTGTCATGCTGAAAGACCCAGCCACATTTCATCTTCAATGCCCTTGCTGATGGAAGGAGGTTTGCACTCAAAATCTCATGATACATGGCCCCATTCATTCTTTCATGTACACAGATCAGTCGTCCTGTTCCCTTTGCAGAGAAACAGCCCCAAAGCATGATGTTGCCACCCCCATGCTTCACAGTAGGTATGTTCTCTCTCCTCCAAACATGACAAGTTGTGTTTCTACCAAACAGTTCTACTTTGGTTTCATCTGACCATATGACATTCTCCCAATCCGCTTCTGGATCATCCAAATGCTCTCTAGCATACTTCAGATGGGCCCGGACATGTACTGGCTTAAGCAGGGGGACACGTCTGGCACTGCAGGATCTGAGTCCCTGGCAGCGTAGTGTGTTACTGATGGTAGCCTTTGTTACGTTGGTCCAGCTCTCTGCAGGTCATTCACTAGGTCCCCCCGTGTGGTTCTGGGATATTTGCTCCCCGTTCTTGTGATCATTTTGACCCCACGGGGTGAGATCTTGTGTGGAGCCCCAGATCGAGGGAGATTATCAGTGGTCTTGTATGTCTTCCATTTTCTAATTATTGCTCCCACAGTTGATTTCTTCACACCAAGCTGCTTGCCTATTGCAGATTCAGTCTTCCCAGCCTGGTGCAGGTCTACAATTTTGTTTCTGGTGTCCATCAACAGCTCTTTGGTCTTCACCATAGTGGAGTTTGGAGTGTGACGGTTTGAGGTTGTGGACAGGTGTCTTTTATACTGATAACAAGTTCAAACAGGTGCCATTAATACAGGTAATGAGTGGAGGACAGAGGAGCCTCTTAAAGAAGAAGATACAGGTATGTGAGAGCCAGAAATCTTGCTTGTTTGTAGGTGACCAAATAATTATTTTCCACCATAATTTGCAAATAAATACTTTCAAAATCAGACAATGTGATTATCTAGATTTGTGTCCACATTTTGTCTCTCATAGTTGAGGTATACCTATGATGAAAATTACAGGCCTCTCTCATCTTCTTAAGTGGGAGAACTTGCACAATTGGTGGCTGACTAAATACTTTTTTCCCCACTGTATAATAATAACATAACATATATAATAATAACATAACATATATAACAATAACATAACATATATAATAATAACATAACATATAATAATAACATAACATATATAACAATAACATAACATATATAATAATAACATAACATATAATAATAACATAACATATATAACAATAACATAACATATATAATAATAACATAACATATATAACAATAACATAACATATATAATAATAACATAACATATATAATAATAACATAAAATATATAACAATAACATAACATATAATAATAACATAACATATATAATAATACCATAACATATATAACAATAACATAACATATATAATAATAACATAACATATATAACAATAACATAACAAATATAATAATAACATAACATATATAATAATAACATAACATATATAATAACATATATAATAATAACATAATATATAACAATAACATAACATATATAAAAATAACATAACATATAATAATAACATAACATATATAACAATAACATAACATATATAATAATAACATAACATATATAATAATAACATAACATATATAACAATAACATAACATATATAATAACATAATATATATAATAATAACATAACATATATAACAATAACATAACATATATAATAATAACATAACATATATAATAATAACATAACATATAATAATAACATAACATATATAATAATAACATATATAATAATAACATATATAATAATAACATAACATATATAACAATAACATAACATATATAATAATAACATAACATATATAACAATAACATAACATATATAATAATAACATAACATATATAACAATAACATAACATATATAACAATAACATAACATATATAATAATAACATAACATATATAACAATAACATAACATATATAATAATAACATAACATATATAATAATAACATATATAATAATAACATAACATATATAACAATAACATAACATATATAATAATAACAAAACATATCTAATAATAATAACATAACATATATAATAATAACATATATAATAATAACATATATAACAATAACATAACATATATAATAATAACATAACATATATAATAATAACATAACATATATAACAATAACATAACATATATAATAATAACATATATAATAATAACAAAACATATCTAATAATAATAATAACATAACATATATAATAATAACATAACATATATAATAATAACATATATAATAATAACATAACATATATAGTAATAACATAACATATATAACAATAACATAACATATATAATAATAACATAACATATATAAAAATAACATATATAATAATAACATAACATATATAATAATAACATAACATATATAACAATAACATAACATATATAATAATAACATAACATATATAATAATAACATATATAATAATAACATAACATATATAATAATAACATAACATATATAACAATAACATAACATATATAATAATAACACAACATATATAACAATAACATAACATATATAATAATAACATAACATATATAATAATAACATAACATATATAACAATAACATAACATATATAATAATAACATATATAATAATAACATATATAATAATAACAAAACATATCTAATAATAATAACATAACATATATAATAATAACATAACATACAGGGAGTGCAGAATTATTAGGCAAGTTGTATTTTTGAGGATTAATTTTATTATTGAACAACAACCATGTTCTCAATGAACCCAAAAAACTCATTAATATCAAAGCTGAATATTTTTGGAAGTAGTTTTTAGTTTGTTTTTAGTTTTAGCTATTTTAGGGGGATATCTGTGTGTGCAGGTGACTATTACTGTGCATAATTATTAGGCAACTTAACAAAAAACAAATATATACCCATTTCAATTATTTATTTTTACCAGTGAAACCAATATAACATCTCAACATTCACAAATATACATTTCTGACATTCAAAAACAAAACAAAAACAAATCAGTGACCAATATAGCCACCTTTCTTTGCAAGGACACTCAAAAGCCTGCCATCCATGGATTCTGTCAGTGTTTTGATCTGTTCACCATCAAAATTGCGTGCAGCAGCAACCACAGCCTCCCAGACACTGTTCAGAGAGGTGTACTGTTTTCCCTCCTTGTAAATCTCACATTTGATGATGGACCACAGGTTCTCAATGGGGTTCAGATCAGGTGAACAAGGAGGCCATGTCATTAGATTTTCTTCTTTTATACCCTTTCTTGCCAGCCACGCTGTGGAGTACTTGGACGCGTGTGATGGAGCATTGTCCTGCATGAAAATCATGTTTTTCTTGAAGGATGCAGACTTCTTCCTGTACCACTGCTTGAAGAAGGTGTCTTCCAGAAACTGGTAGTAGGACTGGGAGTTGAGCTTGACTCCATCCTCAACCCGAAAAGGCCCCACAAGCTCATCTTTGATGATACCAGCCCAAACCAGTACTCCACCTCCACCTTGCTGGCGTCTGAGTCGGATTGGAGCTCTCTGCCCTTTACCAATCCAGCCACGGGCCCATCCATCTGGCCCATCAAGACTCACTCTCATTTCATCAGTCCATAAAACCTTAGAAAAATCAGTCTTGAGATATTTCTTGGCCCAGTCTTGACGTTTCAGCTTGTGTGTCTTGTTCAGTGGTGGTCGTCTTTCAGCCTTTCTTACCTTGGCCATGTCTCTGAGTATTGCACACCTTGTGCTTTTGGGCACTCCAGTGATGTTGCAGCTCTGAAATATGGCCAAACTGGTGGCAAGTGGCATCTTGGCAGCTGCACGCTTGACTTTTCTCAATTCATGGGCAGTTATTTTGCGCCTTGGTTTTTCCACACGCTTCTTGCGACCCTGTTGACTATTTTGAAGGAAACGCTTGATTGTTCGATGATCACGCTTCAGAAGCTTTGCAATTTTAAGAGTGCTGCATCCCTCTGCAAGATATCTCACTATTTTTGACTTTTCTGAGCCTGTCAAGTCC
Source organism: Bombina bombina (assembly GCF_027579735.1). Classification (NCBI taxonomy): domain Eukaryota; kingdom Metazoa; phylum Chordata; class Amphibia; order Anura; family Bombinatoridae; genus Bombina; species Bombina bombina. The sequence continues at coordinate 192,801 of NW_026511564.1, forward strand.
TTCTTTTGACCCATTTTGCCAAAGGAAAGGAAGTTGCCTAATAATTATGCACACCTGATATAGGGTGTTGATGTCGTTAGACCACACCCCTTCTCATTACAGAGATGCACATCACCTAATATGCTTAATTGGTAGTAGGCTTTCGAGCCTATACAGCTTGGAGTAAGACAACATGCATAAAGAGGATGTGGTCAAAATACTCATTTGCCTAATAATTCTGCACTCCCTGTATATAACAATAACATAACATATATAATAATAACATATATAATAATAACAAAACATATATAATAACAATAACATAACATATATAATAATAACAAAACATATCTAATAATTACATAACATATATAACAATAACATAACATATATAACAATAACATAACATATAATAATAACATATAATAATAACATAACATATATAATAATAACATAACATATATAATAATAACATAACATATATAATAATAACATAACATATATAACAATAACATAACATATATAATAATAACATAACATATATAACAATAACATAACATATATAATAATAACATAACATATATAACAATAACATAACATATATAACAATAACATAACATATAATAATAACATAACATATATAATAATAACATAACATATATAACAATAACATAACATATATAATAATAACATAACATATATAAAAATAACATAACATATATAACAATAACATAACATATATAATAATAACATATATAATAATAACATAACATATATAATAATAACACAACATATATAACAATAACATAACATATATAATAATAACATAACATATATAATAACAATAACATAACATATATAATAATAAAAAAACATATCTAATAATAATAACATAACTTATATAACAATAACATAATTCTGCAGGTACAGAAACACTGGTGTGATCTCCGTGAGTCAGGTAACAGCAAACAATAAATCTGCAGATACAGAAACACTGGTGTGATCTCCGTGAGTCAGGTAACAGGAAACAATAAATATGCAGATACAGAAACACTGGTGTGATCTCCGTGAGTCAGGTGACAGGAAACAATGAATCTGCAGATACAGAAACACTGGTGTGATCTCTGTGAGTCAGGTAACAGCAAACAATAAATATGCAGATACAGAAACACTGGTGTGATCTCTGTGAGTCAGGTAACAGCAAACAATAAATATGCAGATACAGAAACACTGGTGTGATCTCTGTGAGTCATGTAACAGCGAACAATAATTCTGCAGATACAGAAACACTGGTGTGATCTCCGTGAGTCAGGTGACAGGAAACAATGAATCTGCAGATACAGAAACACTGGTGTGATCTCTGTGAGTCAGGTAACAGCAAACAATAAATATGCAGATACAGAAACACTGGTGTGATCTTCGTGAGTCAGGTGACAGGAAACAATGAATCTGCAGATACAGAAACACTGGTGTGATCTCTGTGAGTCAGGTAACAGGAAACAATGAATCTGCAGATACAGAAACACTGGTGTGATCTCCGTGAGTCAGGTAACAGGAAACAATAAATATGCAGATACAGGAACACTGGTGTGATCTCTGTGAGTCAGGTAACAGGAAACAATAAATATGCAGATACAGAAACACTGGTGGGATTTCCGTGAGTCAGGTGACAAGAAACAATGAATCTGCAGATACAGAAACACTGGTGTGATCTCTGTGAGTCAGGTAACAGGAAACAATGAATCTGCAGATACAGAAACACTGGTGTGATCTTCGTGAGTCACGTAACAGGAAACAATAATTCTGCAGATACAGAAACACTGGTGTGATCTCCGTGAGTCACGTAACAGGAAACAATAATTCTGCAGATACAGAAACACTGGTGTGATCTCTGTGAGTCAGGTAACAGGAAACAATGAATCTGCAGATACAGAAACACTGGTGTGATCTTCGTGAGTCAGGTAACAGGAAACAATAATTCTGCAGATAAAGAAACACTGGTGTGATCTCCGTGAGTCACGTAACAGGAAACAATAATTCTGCAGATACAGAAACACTGGTGTGATCTCCGTGAGTCAGGTAACAGCAAACAATAAATATGCAGATACAGAAACACTGGTGTGATCTCTGTGAGTCAGGTAACAGGAAACAATAAATCTGCAGATACAGAAACACTGGTGTGATCTCCGTGAGTCAGGTAACAGGAAACAATAAATATGCAGATACAGAAACACTGGTGTGATCTCCGTGAGTCAGGTAACAGCAAACAATGAATCTGCAGATACAGAAACACTGGTGTGATCTCTGTGAGTCAGGCAACAGGAAACAATGAATCTGCAGATACAGAAACACTGGTGTGATCTCCGTGAGTCAGGTAACAGCAAACAATAAATCTGCAGATACAGAAACACTGGTGTGATCTCCGTGAGTCAGGTAACAGGAAACAATAAATATGCAGATACAGAAACACTGGTGTGATCTCCGTGAGTCAGGTAACAGCAAACAATGAATCTGCAGATACAGAAACACTGGTGTGATCTCTGTGAGTCAGGCAACAGGAAACAATGAATCTGCAGATACAGAAACACTGGTGTGATCTCCGTGAGTCAGGTAACAGGAAACAATGAATCTGCAGATACAGAAACACTGGTGTGATCTCTGTGAGTCAGGTAACAGGAAACAATGAATCTGCAGATACAGAAACACTGGTGTGATCTTCGTGAGTCACGTAACAGGAAACAATAATTCTGCAGATACAGAAACACTGGTGTGATCTCCGTGAGTCACGTAACAGGAAACAATAATTCTGCAGATACAGAAACACTGGTGTGATCTCCGTGAGTCAGGTAACAGGAAATAATGAATCTGCAGATACAGAAACACTGGTGTGATCTCTGTGAGTCAGGCAACAGGAAACAATGAATCTGCAGATACAGAAACACTGGTGTGATCTCTGTGAGTCAGGTAACAGGAAACAATGAATCTGCAGATACAGAAACACTGGTGTGATCTTCGTGAGTCACGTAACAGGAAACAATAATTCTGCAGATACAGAAACACTGGTGTGATCTCCGTGAGTCACGTAACAGGAAACAATAATTCTGCAGATACAGAAACACTGGTGTGATCTCCGTGAGTCAGGTAACAGCAAACAATGAATCTGCAGATACAGAAACACTGGTGTGATCTCTGTGAGTCAGGCAACAGGAAACAATGAATCTGCAGATACAGAAACACTGGTGTGATCTCCGTGAGTCAGGTAACAGGAAACAATGAATCTGCAGATACAGAAACACTGGTGTGATCTCCGTGAGTCAGGTAACAGGAAACAATGAATCTGCAGATACAGAAACACTGGTGTGATCTCTGTGAGTCAGGTAACAGGAAACAATGAATCTGCAGATACAGAAACACTGGTGTGATCTTCGTGAGTCACGTAACAGGAAACAATAATTCTGCAGATACAGAAACACTGGTGTGATCTCCGTGAGTCACGTAACAGGAAACAATAATTCTGCAGATACAGAAACACTGGTGTGATCTCCGTGAGTCAGGTCACAGGAAACAATGAATCTGCAGATACAGAAACACTGGTGTGATCTCCGTGAGTCAGGCAACAGGAAACAATGAATCTGCAGATACAGAAAAACTGGTGTGATCTCCGTAAGTCAGGAAACAGGAAACAATGAATCTGCAGATACAGATACACTGGTGTGATCTCCGTGAGTCCGGTAACAGGAAACAATGAATCTGCAGATACAGAAACACTGGTGTGATCTTTGTGAGTCAGGTAACAGGAAACAATGAATCTGCAGATACAGAAACACTAGTGTGATCTCCGTGAGTCAGGTAACAGGAAACAATGAATCTGCAGATACAGAAACACTGGAGTGATCTCCGTGAGTCAGGTAACCGGAAACAATGAATCTGCAGATACAGAAACACTGGTGTGATCTCCGTGAGTCAAGCAACAGGAAACAATAAATCTGCAGATACAGAAACACTGGTGTGATCTCTGTGAGTCAGGTAACAGGAAACAATGAATCTGCAGATACAGAAACACTGGTGTGATCTTCATGAGTCAGGTAACAGGAAACAATGAATCTGCAGATACAGAAACACTGGTGTGATCTCCATGAGTCAGGTAACAGGAAACAATGAATCTGCAGATACAGAAACACTGGTGTTATCTCCGTGAGTCAGGTAACAGGAAACAATGAATCTGCAGATACAGATCAGCCAATAGAATGCAAGCTCAATCTGATTGGCTGATTGGATCAGCCAATCGGATTGAACTTGAATCTGATTGGCTGATTGAATCAGCCAATCAGATTTTTCCTACCTTAATTCTGATTGGCTGATAGAATCCTATCAGCCAATCGGAATTCGAGGGATGCCATCTTGGATGACGTCATTTAAAGGAACCTTCATTCGGTGAGTAGGCGTCGGTTGAAGAGGATGGATCCGCGTTGGCTGGGAAGAAGATGGCTCTGCTCCGCTCCGGATGGATGAAGATAGAAGATGCCGCTTGGATGAAGATGTCTGCCGGTCCGGATGTCCTCTTCTGCCCGGATAGGATGAAGACTTTTGCCGGTCTGGATGTCCTCTTCTGCCCCATCAGATGAAGACTTCGGCCCGGCTGGGTGAAGACGACTCAAGGTAGGGAGATCTTCAGGGGGGTAGTGTTAGGTTTATTTAAAGGGGGTTTGGGTGGGTTAGAGTAGGGGTATGTGGGTGGTGGGTTTTAATGTTGGGGGGGTTGTATTTTTTTTACACGCAAAAGAGCTGATTACTTTGGGGCAAGCCCTTTTAAGGGCTGGTAAAAGAGCTGATTACTTTTTAAATTAAAATAGGGTATGGACCTTTATTATTTTGGGGGGCTTTTTTTATTTTATTAGGGGGCTTAGAGTAGGTTTAATTAGCCTAATATACTTGTAATCTTTTTTTATTTTTTGTAATTTAGTGTTTGTTTGTTTTTGTAATTTAGTTTAGTTTATTTAATTGTATGTAATTGTAGGTAATTTATTTAATTAATTTATTGATAGTGTAGTGTTAGCTTTAATTGTAACTTAGGTTAGGATTTATTTTACAGGTAATTTTGTAATTATTTTAACTAGGTAGCTATTAAATAGTAAATAACTATTTAATAGCTATTGTACCTAGTTAAAATAAATACAAAGTTGCCTGTAAAATAAATATAAATCCTAAAATAGCTACAATATAATTATTCGTTATATTGTAGCTATATTAGGGTTTATTTTACAGGTAAGTATTTAGTTTTAAATAGGAATAATTTAATTAATAAGAGTTAATTTATTTTGTTAGATTAAAATTATATTTAATTTAGGGGGGTGTTAGGGTTAGGGTTAGACTTAGCTTTAGGGGTTAATACATTTATTATAGTAGCGGCGAAGTCCGGTCGGCAGATTAGGGGTTAATACTTGAAGTTAGGTGGCGGTGACGTTGGGGGGGCAGATAAGGGGTTAATAAATATTATGTAGGTGTCGGCGATGTTAGGGGCAGCAGATTAGGGGTTCATAGAGATAATGTAGGTGGTGGCGATGTGCGGTCGGCAGATTAGGGGTTAAAAATATTTATTATAGTGGCGGCGATGTGGGGGGATCTCGGTTTAGGGGTACATAGGTAGTTTATGGGTGTTAGTGTACTTTAGAGCACTGTAGTTAAGAGCTTTATAAACCGGCGTTAGCCCAGAAAGCTCTTAACTACAGCCTTTCCGTGGGCGGTAGGAGTGTTGTCGGTAGAGGTGTAACGCTCACTTCAGCCAAGACTCTAAATTCCGGCGTTAGGAAGATCCCATTGAAAAGGATACGCAATTGGCGTAAGGGGATCTGCGGTACGGAAAAGTCGCGGCTTGAAAGTGAGCGGTACACCTTTACCTGGCCGACTCTAAATACCAGCGGGCGGCCAAAGGTAGCGTTAGGACCCCTTAACGCTGCTTTTGACAGCTAACACAGAACTCTAAATCTAGACGTAAATATTTTAGGCCAGAAAATATCTAAATATAGAAGGTATTGTATTCTATAGAAATACTGACAGGTCCCAGTCTTTATTGAGTCCTATTGGTTCCAGAGTACTCAACTCAAATATCCAAAACCGCTGTCATTGATGTAGCAATACTCAGTAGGTCATGCTATTAACCAACTCCGTTTCCAGGTGATTGATTTTGTCCCCATCCCTAGGAGAGGTGGTAATAGGGAATTATTGCTACATCAAAGAGAGCGGTTTTGGATATTTGAGTTGAGTACTCTGGAACCAATTGGACTCAATAAAGACTGGGACCTGTCAGTAATTCTATAGAATACAATACCTTCTATATTTAGATATTTTCTGGCCTAAAATATTTAGTATTTTTTACCAACAAATATTCTTTACCAATATTGCTTTATTCAATAACAAGAATTATTTGTTTAAATAATTGATATATGCTGTGCTTAAAAAATTGATCCTTGCTGTGTATATAAAATATGTATCATGTCTTGATGACAATATATTTATTGTTTATTACATAAATATTATTTTTTAACTGTATTTTTTAACTGTATCTTTGTTTTGTATTGATGTGGTATCATCCTGTCTTAACTTTAAGGATATGAAAGGGTTAAACAATTTTGTGAATTAGGAAATTGTCTCTCTACTGCCCTCTGGTGGTGGAGGGTATATTAGGATGTTTTTTACCACAATATTTTATGCTTGATGAAGGGAAGATGTTCCTGAAACGTCGCTGCTATGTTTGCTGTGCCTAAATAAAGACCATTTGAATTCACCTATTGCTGCCACATCCTTTGGACTCTATCTGATATGTATGGTAGGGTTTGGTGGTACACCTACGTGGCGTGCAAGTGATCCAGGTGCTGACTGATATTGCTTGACTTATAATAACCGTTATGCCCGTACTCTCCTTATTATGACATTCAAGGAAATGGGCTGAAACTCCATGGCTATCTAACCCATTCTCTATATTCCTTAGGTGCTCACCGAACCTGGTCTTTACAGATCGTTTAGTGCGTCCTACATAGATCTTGTCGCATGAACACCTGAGGAGATAGACAACAAAGCAGGTCTTGCAAGTCATCAAGCCTTTTATCTTGTATGTATTGTCCACCCTGGTAATTCCAAAGGTTTGGTTCTGTGGATCAATGTGCACACAACATTTGCAACCTTTTCTCCCACACTTGAAAAACCCTTGTGTGTTTGTCTTTAGCCAAGTATCAGATCTTATTGGTCTCAACATACTTGGACTAATCTTGTTTTTGAGGTTCACATTCCTCCTAAAAACTACTTGACCCCCCCCCCCTTTGATGGATTCTTTTAAAATGGGGTCCTGCATTAGGATGGGCCAATGTTTCTTTATTGCCTTTTCTATATCCCTTGATGCTCTATTATATCTAGTAACTAATTGTATATTTCTTTTACTCTCTACCCTTCCTTCACTCTCTGTTTTTTGTACTTGATTCATTTTTTTCATTTCATTCTTATCCTTACCCTTTTTTTCAGTGATAAAATTTTAAATTGTAAGAAATCTGCTAAATTTAGAGTAAAACTTAATTTACATATGTATTATTTGAAGCGCTTCTACACAGAAACCATTTTAAGTTTAAGTAAACGCACAGTCTATGTTATGTAAACATTCATTGAATACGCACCCCATACCCTCTGCTTGGATCCGAGTTCACTGGTGATGTGAGGGGATTTTTGTTCAAACAGTGATCTCTATTATTTCCTACGAAAGACAGGGAATCCTGCCCACTTTTTTTATAAAATATCGCCAGACTCACGGATTCACAAAACTGGAGAGACAAAAAAGGGCCATTTCTCAAAGGTCTGATAATCCTTTTAGCATTAGGCCCTGAATGCGGATATTCCTTATTTAACAGAAGGCAGGTTTTCCTTACTTAACAGATGGCGGGTTTTCTTTACTTAGAGGAAAGCAGGTTTTCCTTACTTAGAAAAAGGCAGGTTTTCCTTACTTAGAAAAAGGCAGGTTTTCCTTACTTAGAAAAAGGCAGGTTTTCCTTACTTAGAAAAAGGTGGGTTTTCCTTACTTAGAAAAAGGCGGGTTTTCCTTACTTAGAAAAAGGCGGGTTTTTCTTACTTAACAGAAGGCGGGTTTTCCTTACTTAGAGGAAGGCGGGTTTTCCTTACTTAACAGAAGGTGGGTTTTCCTTACTTAGAGGAAGGTGGGTTTTCCTTACTTAAAAGAAGGCGGGTTTTCCTTACTTAGAGGAAGGTGGGGTTTCCTTACTTAACAGAAGGTGGATTTTCCTTACTTAACAGAAGGCGGGTTTTCCTTACTTAACAGAAGGTGGGTTTTCCTTACTTAGAGAAAGGCAGATTTTCCTTACTTAGAGGAAGGTGGGTTTTCCTTACTTAGAGGAAGGCGGGTTTTCCTTACTTAGAGGAAGATGGGTTTTCCTTACTTAGAGGAAGGCAGGTTTTCCATACTTAACAGATGGCAGGTTTTCCTTACTAAACAGAAGGTGGGTTTTCCTTACTTAACAGAAGGTGGGTTTTCCTTATTTAGAGGAAGGCTGGTTTTCCTTACTTAGAGGAAGGCGGGTTTTCCTTACTTAACAGAAGGCAGATTTTCCTTACTTAGAGGAAGGCAGGTTTTCCTTACTTAGAGGAAGGCGGATTTTCCTTAATTGAGGAAGGCGGGTTTTCCTTACTTAGAGGAAGGTGGGTTTTCCTTACTTAGAGGAAGGCGGGTTTTCCTTAGAGGAAGGCAGGTTTTCCTTACTTAACAGAAGGCAGGTTTTCCTTATTTAACAGAAGGCAGGTTTTCCTTACTTAATAGAAGGTGGGTTTTCCTTACTTAGAGGAAAGCAGGTTTTCCTTACTTAGAGGAAAGTGGGTTTTCCTTACTTAGAGGAAGGTGGGTATTCCTTACTTAACAGAATGTGGGTTTTCCCTACTTAGAGGAAGGCAGGTTTTCCTTACTAGAGGAAGGTGGGTTTTCCTTACTTAGAGGAAGGTGGGTTTTCCTTACTTAGAGGAAGGCAGGTTTTCCTTACTAGAGGAAGGTGGGTTTTCCTTACTTAACAGAAGGCGGGTTTTCCTTACTTAGAGGAAGGCAGGTTTTCCTTACTTAGAGGAAGGCAGGTTTTCCTTACCTAGAGGAAGGCAGGTTTTCCTTACATAGAGAAAGGCGGGGTTTCCTTACGTAGAGGAAGGCAGGTTTTCCTTACTTAGAGGAAGGCATGTTTTCCTTACTTAACAGAAGGTAGGTTTTCCATACTTAGAGGAAGGTGGGTTTTCCTTACTTAACAGAAGGCGGGTTTTCCTTACTTAGAGAAAGGCAGGTTTTCCTTACTTAGAGGAAGGCTGGTTTTCCTTACTTAGAGGAAGGCGGGTTTTCCTTACTTAGAGGAAGGCGGGTTTTCCTTACTTAACAGAAGGCGTGTTTTCCTTACTTAGAGGAAGGCAGGTTTTCCTTACTTAAAAGAAGGCAGGTTTTACTTACTTAGAGGAAGGTGGGTTTTCCTTACTTAACAGAAGGTGGGTTTTCCTTACTTAACAGAAGGCGGGTTTTCCTTACTTAACAGAAGGTGGGTTTTCCTTACTTAGAGAAAGGCAGATTTTCCTTACTTAGAGGAAGGTGGGTTTTCCTTACTTAGAGGAAGGTTGGTTTTCCTTACTTAGAGGAAGGTGGGTTTTCCTTACTTAGAGGAAGGCAGGTTTTCCTTAATTAACAGATGGCAGGTTTTCCTTACTTAACAGAAGGTGGGTTTTCCTTACTTAACAGAAGGTGGGTTTTCCTAACTTAGAGGAAGGCAGGTTTTCCTTACTTAGAGGAAGGCGGGTTTTCCTTACTTAACAGAAGGCAGGTTTTCCTTACTTAGAGGAAGGCAGGTTTTCCTTACTTAGAGGAAGGCGGATTTTCCTTACTAGAGGAAGGCGGGTTTTCCTTACTTAGAGGAAGGCGGGTTTTCCTTAGAGGAAGGCGGGTTTTCCTTACTTAACAGAAGGCGTGTTTTCCTTATTTAACAGAAGGCAGGTTTTCCTTACTTAACAGAATGTGGGTTTTCCTTACTTAGAGGAAGGCAAGTTTTCCTTACTTAAAGGAAGGTGGGTTTTCCCTACTTAGAGGAAGGCGGGTTTTCCTTACTTAACAGAAGGCAGGTTTTCCTTACTTAACAGAAGGCGGGTTTAACTTACTTAACAGAAGGCAGGTTTTCCTTACTTAACAGAAGGTGGGTTTTCCTTACTTAACTGAAGGCGGGTTTTCCTTACTTAAGAGAAGGCGGGTTTTCCTTACTTAACAGAAGGCGGGTTTTACTTACTTAGAGGAAGGCGGGTTTTTCTTACTTAGAGGAAGACAGGTTTTCCTTACTTAGAGGAAGGCGGGTTTTCCTTGCTTAGAGGAAAGCCAGTTTTCCTTTCTTAGAGGAAGGACGGTTTTCTTTACTTAGAGGAAGGCGGGTTTTGTTTACTAAGAGGAAGGCTGGTTTTCCTTACTTAGAGGAAGGCTGGTTTTTCTTACTTTAAGGAAGGCGGGTTTTCCGTACTTAACAGAGGGTGGGTTTTCCTTACTTAGAGGAAGGCGGGTTTTACTTACTTAGAGGAAGGCGGGTTTTTCTTACTTAGAGGAAGACGGGTTTTCCTTACTTAGAGGAAGGCGGGTTTTCCTTGCTTAGAGGAAAGCCGGTTTTCCTTTCTTAGAGGAAGGACGGTTTTCTTTACTTAGAGGAAGGCGGGTTTTCTTTACTAAGAGGAAGGCTGGTTTTCCTTACTTAGAGGAAGGCTGGTTTTCCTTGCTTAGAGGAAGGCAGGTTTTCCTTACTTAGAAAAAGGCAGGATTTCCTTATGCAGAGGATGGCAGGTTTTCCCTACTTAGAGGATGGCAGGTTTTTCCTACTTAGAGGATGGCGAGTTTTCCTTACCTAATAGAAACCGGGTTTCCCTTAATTAGAGGAAGGTAGGTTTTCCTTACTTAGAGTAAAGCGGGTTTACCTAACTTAGAGGAAGGCGCATTTTCCTTACATAGAGGATGGCGGGTTTTGGTTACTTAGAGGAAGGTGGGTTTTCCTTACTTAGAGGAAAGCGGGTTTTGCTTACTTAGAGGAAAGTGGGTTTTTCCTCTCTTAGAAGAAGCCGGGTTTTCCTTACTTAGAGGAAGTTAGGGTTTTCTTACTTAGAGGAAGGCCGGTTTTCCTTACTTAGAGGAAGGCAGGTTTTCCTTACTTAGAGGAAGGCAGGTTTTCCTTGCGTAGAGGAAGGCAGGTTTTCCTTACTTAGAGGAAGGCAGGTTTTCCTTACTTAGAGGATGGCGGGTTTTCCTTACCTAATAAAAGGCGGGCTTTCCTTACTTAGAGGAAGGCGGGTTTTCCTTACTTAGAGGAAGGTAGGGTTTCCTTACTTAGAGGAAGGCAGGGTTTCCTTACTTAGAGGAAGGCAGGTTTTGCTTACTTAGAGGAAAGTGGGTTTTCCTTACTTAGAGGAAGGTGGGTTTTCCTTACTTAACAGAGTGTGGGTTTTCCTTACTTAGAGGAAGGCAGGTTTTCCTTACTTAGAGGAAGGTGGGTTTTCCTTACTTAGAGGAAGGTGGGTTTTCCTTACTTAACAGAAGGCAGGTTTTCCTTACTTAACAGAAGGCGGGTTTAACTTACTTAACAGAAGGCAGGTTTTCCTTTCTTAAAAGAAAGTGGGTTTTCCTTTCTTAACAGAAAGCGAGTTTTCCTGACTTAGAGGAAGGCGGGTTTTCCTTACGTAGAGGAAGGTGGGTTTTTCTTACTTCGAGGAAGGCGGGTTTTCCTTACTTAACAGAAGGTGGGTTTTCCTTACTTAGAGGAAGGCGGGTTTTACTTACTTAGAGGAAGGCGGGTTTCTCTTACTTAGAGGAAGACGGGTTTTCCTTACTTAGAGGAAGGTGGGTTTTCCTTGCTTAGAGGAAGGCTGGTTTTTCTTACTTAGAGGAAGACGGGTTTTCTTTACTTAGAGGAAGGCGGGTTTTCTTTACTAAGAGGAAGGCTGGTTTTCCTTACTTAGAGGAAGACTGGTTTTCCTTACTTAGAGGAAGGCAGGTTTTCCTTACTTAGAGGAAGGCAGGTTTTCCTTACTTAGAGGAAGACGGGTTTTCCTTACTTAGAAAATGGCGGGTTTTCCTTACCTAATAGAAAGCAGGTTTTCCTTACTTAGAGGAAGGCAGGTTTTCCTTACCTAGAGGAAAGCGGGTTATCCTTAGATGAAGGAGAGTTTTCCTTACTTAGAAGATTGTGGGTTTTCCTTACTTAGAGGAAGGCGGGTTTTCCTTACTTAGAGGAAGACAGGTTTTTCTTACTTAGAGGAAGACGGGTTTTCCTTACTTAGAGGAAGACAGGTTTTCCTTACTTAGAGAAAGGAAGGATTTCCTTATGCAGAGGATGGCAGGTTTTCCCTACTTAGAGGATGGCAGGTTTTTCCTACTTAGAGGATGGCGAGTTTTCCTTACCTAATAGAAAGCAGGTTTTCCTTAATTAGAGGAAGGTAGGTTTTCCTTACTTAGAGTAAAGCGGGTTTTCCTTACTTAGAGGAAAGCGGGTTTTGCTTACTTAGAGGAAAGTGGGTTTTCCTTGCTTAGAAGAAACCGGGTTTTCCTTACTTAGAGGAAGGTAGGGTTTTCTTACTTAGAGGAAGGCAGGTTTTGCTTACTTAGAACAAGGTGTGTTTTCCTTACTTAGAAGAAGGCGGGTTTTTCTTGCTTAGAAGGCAGGTTTTCCTTACTTAGAGGAAGGTGGGTTCTCCTTACTTAGAGGAAGGCAGGTTTTTCTTACTTCGAGAAAGCCAGGATATCCTTGCTTAGAGGAAGGCAGGTTTTCCTTGCTTAGAGGATGGCGGGTTTAGCTTACTTAGAGGAAGGCGGGTTTACCTTACTTAGAAGAAGCCGGGTTTTCCTTACTTAGAGGAAAGCGGGTTTTCCTTACTTAGAGGAAGGTGGGTTTTCCTTACTTAGAGGAAAGCGGGTTTTGCTTACTTAGAGGAAAGTGGGTTATCCTTGCTTAGAAGAAACCAGGTTTTCCTTACTTAGAGGAAGGTAGGGTTTTCTTACTTAGAGGAAGGCAGGTTTTGCTTACTTAGAACATGGGGGTCGATCCGATATAAAGCGTCGCCCGCAAAAGCCGGCGACGCCAATATTTACGCTGATTTGGTATCCTATATACGGCGTAACCTAGAAGTTACGCGCGTATATTTCTGCCGTCGCCCGTAGTTTTTTGGGCCATAGGCAGGTATACCAAACCAGCGCAGTTTGGTATCCAATATGCAGCGTAAGGACTTACGTGGCGAAAATGGAGAAAACTTACTCCATTTTCACCTCGCCACAAAAAGCAGCCGTAAGAAGCCTTACGCTGACTATTGGAGCCCCGTAACTCCCTAAACTAACTAGAAAATAAACCTAACACCTAACGCATGCGCAATGTCTATCTCCCTGTCAACCGCGATCTTCTAAAATAAACCTAACACCTAACGCATGCGCAATGTCTATCTACCTGTCAACCGCGATCCCCCCCCCCCCCGAAATCCCTAATAAAGTTATTAACCCCTAAACCGCCGCTCCCGGACCCCGCCGCCATCTACATAAACTAACCCCCTACTGTGAGCCCCTAAAACCGCCGCCATCTACCTTATCTATCCCCTAATCTGACCCCTTACACCGCCGCCACCTATATAAAAATTATTAACCCCTAATCTAATCCCCCTATACCGCCGCCAGCTATATTAATATTATTAACCCCTAATGTAAGCCCCTTACACCGCCGCCATCTCTATTAAAATGATTAACCCCTAATTTAATCTACCTACCCCGCCGCCAGCTATATTATCTATATTAACCCTAAGTATATTATAGTTAATATAGGTATTACATTATATATATTAACTATATTAACCCTAATTATATTAGGGTTAATATAGTTAATATAGTTACTATAGTATTTATATTAACTATATTAACTCTATCTAACCCTAACACCCCTAACTAAATTTATATTAAATTAATCTAATTCATTTATAAACTAAAATATTCCTATTTAAATCTAAATACTTACCTATAAAATAAACCCTAAGATAGCTACAATATAATTAATAATTACATTGTAGCTATGTTAGGGTTAATATTTATTTTACAGGTAAATTGTTAATTATTTTAACTAGGTATAATAGATATTAAATAGTTATTAACTATTTAATATCTACCTAGTTAAAATAATTACCCAATTACCTGTAAAATAAATCCTAACCTAAGTTATAAATACACCTACACTATCAATAAATTTAATAAACTACAAACATCTATCTAAAAATACAATTAAATTAACTAAACTAAATTACAAAAACAAACAAACACTAAATTACAAAAAATAAAAAAAAGATTACAAGATTTTTAAGCTAATTACACCTATTCTAAGCCCCCTAATAAAATAATAAACCCCCAAAATAAAAAAAAATTCCCTGCCCTATTCTAAATTAAACAAATTTCAAAGCTCTTTACCTTACCAGCCCTTAAAAGGGCCTTTTGTGGGGCATGCCCCAAAGAATTCAGCTCTTTTGCATACAACAAATACAATCCCCCCCCCCCCCATTACAACCCACCACCCACATACCCCTATTCTAAAACCACCCAAACCCCCCTTTAAAAAGCCTAACACTACCCCCCTGAAGATCTCCCAATAGAATGCGAGCTCAATCTGATTGGCTGTTCGGATCAGCCAATCGGATTGAACTTGAATCTGATTGGCTGATTCAATCAGCCAATCAGATTTTTCTAACTTAATTCCGATTGGCTGATAGAATCCTATCAGCCAATCGGAATTCGGCGGACGCCATCTTGGATGACGTCATTTAAAGGTACCTCATTCCAAGTACAGCAGTCGGCCAGGATGGATGCTCCGCGGCGGCGGAGCGAAGAAAGAAGATTGAAGATGCCGCCGGAAGAATGAAGACTTTGCTGCCGCTTGGAGGAAGACGTCGCCGGAGGAAGAATTCTTCTTTGCCGCTTGGAGGAAGACATCGCCGGAGGAAGAATTCTTCTTTGCCGCTTGGAGGAAGACATCGCCCGGATCGGATCAGGAGTTCGGCCCGGTGTGGTGAAGACAAGGTAGGGAGATCTTCAGGGGGGTAGTGTTAGGCTTTTTTAAGGGGGGTTTGGGTGGTTTTAGAATAGGGGTATGTGGGTGGTGGGTTGTAATGGGGGGGGGGATTGTATTTGTTGTATGCAAAAGAGCTGAATTCTTTGGGGCATGCCCCACAAAAGGCCCTTTTTAGGGCTGGTAAGGTAAAGAGCTTTGAAATTTGTTTAATTTAGAATAGGGCAGGGAATTTTTTTTATTTTGGGGGTTTATTATTTTATTAGGGGGCTTAGAATAGGTGTAATTAGCTTAAATATCTTGTAATCTTTTTTTTATTTTTTGTAATTTAGTGTTTGTTTTTTTTTGTAATTTAGTTTAGTTAATTTAATTGTATTTTTAGATAGATGTTTGTAGTTTATTAAATTTATTGATAGTGTAGGTGTATTTGTAACTTAGGTTAGGATTTATTTTACAGGTAATTGGGTAATTATTTTAACTAGGTAGATATTAAATAGTTAATAACTATTTAATATCTATTATACCTAGTTAAAATAATTAACAATTTACCTGTAAAATAAATATTAACCCTAACATAGCTACAATGTAATTATTAATTATATTGTAGCTATCTTAGGGTTTGTTTTATAGGTAAGTATTTAGATTTAAATAGGAATATTTTAGTTTATAAATGAATTAGATTAATTTAATATAAATTTAGTTAGGGGTGTTAGGGTTAGATAGAGTTAATATAGTTAATATAAATACTATTATTTCTGGACATCGCTGGTTTGTCAGACTTACGGCACGTTAGCATCTGACGGCGACCTATATGGGATAGCTCGAGTTGCGAGCTGAAACTGCGGGCGACGCCGGTTCCCTCGCTTGCGCCGCAAACTGCGATCTATATCGGATCGCGCCCAAGGCGGGTTTTTCTTGCTTAGAGGAAGGCCGGTTTTCCTTACTTAGAGGAAGGCAGGTTTTTCTTACTTCGAGAAAGCCAGGATATCCTTGCTTAGAGGAAGGCAGGTTTTCCTTGCTTAGAGGAAGGCAGGTTTTTCTTACTTAGAGGATGGCGGGTTTTCCTTGCTTAGAGGAAGGCGGGTTTTCCTTACTTAGAGGAAGGCAGGTTTTCCTTACTTAGAGGATGGCGGGTTTTCCTTACCTAGAGAAAGGCGGGTTTTCCTTACTTAGAGGAAAGTGGGTTTTCCTTACTTAGAGGAAGGTTGGTTTTCCTTACTTAGAGGAAAGCAGGTTTTGCTTACTTAGAGGAAAGTGGGTTTTCCTTGCTTAGAAGAAGCCAGGTTTTCCTTACTTAGAGGAAGGTAGGGTTTTCTTACTTAGAGGAAGGCCGGTTTTCCTTACTTAGAGGAAGGCAGGTTTTCCTTACTTAGAGGAAGGCAGGTTTTCCTTGCGTAGAGGAAGGCAGGTTTTCCTTACTTAGAGGAAGGCAGGTTTTCCTTACTTAGAGGATGGCGGGTTTTCCTTACCTAATAAAAGGCGGGCTTTCCTTACTTAGAGGAAGGCGGGTTTTCCTTACTTAGAGGAAGGTAGGGTTTCCTTACTTAGAGGAAGGCAGGGTTTCCTTACTTAGAGGAAGGCAGGTTTTGCTTACTTAGAACAAGGCGGGTTTTCCTTAATTAGAACAAGGCGGGTTTTCCTTACTTAGAGGAAGGCGGGTTTACTTTACTTAACAGAAGGTGGGTTTTCCTTGCGTAGAGGAAGGCAGGTTTTCCTTACTTAGTGGAAGGCAGGTTTTCATTACTTAGAGGATGGCGGGTTTTCCTTACCTAATAAAAGGTGGGTTTTCCTTACTTAGAGGAATGCGGGTTTTGTTTACTTAACAGAAGGCGGGTTTTCCTTACTAAGAGGAAGGCGGGTTTTCCTTACCTAGAGGAATGGGGGTTTTCCTTACCTAATGGAAAGCGGGTTTTCCTTACTTAGAGGAAGGCGAGTTTTCCTTACTTAGAGGAAGGCGGGGTTTACTTACCTAGAGGAAGGCGGGTTTTCCTTACTTAACAGAAGGTGGGTTTTCCTTATTTATCAGAAGGCAGGTTTTCCTTACTTAGAGGAAGACGGGTTTCCCTTACTTAGAGGAAGGCCGGTTTTCTTTACTTAGAGGAAGGCGGGTTTTGCTTACTTAGAGGAATGGGGTTTTTCCTTACCTAATGGAAAGCGGGTTTTCCTTACTTAGAGGAAGGTGAGTTTTCCTTACTTAGAGGAAGGCAGGGTTTACTTACCTAGAGGAAGGCGGGTTTTCCTTACTTAACAGAAGGTGGGTTTTCCTTATTCATCAGCAGGCAGGTTTTCCTTACTTAGAGGAAGGCGAGTTTTCCTTACTTAGAGGAAGGCAGGTTTTACTTACCTAGAGGAAGGCAGGTTTTCCCTACTTAACAGAAGGTGGGTTTTCCTTATTCATCAGAAGGCAGGTTTTCCTTACTTAGAGGAAGACGGGTTTCCCTTACTTAGAGGAAGGCCGGTTTTCTTTACTTAGAGGAAGGCGGGTTTTGCTTACTTAGAGGAATGGGGGTTTTCCTTACCTAATGGAAAGCGGGTTTTCCTTACTTAGAGGAAGGTGAGTTTTCCTTACTTAGAGGAAGGCGGGGTTTACTTACCTAGAGGAAGGCGGGTTTTCCTTACTTAACAGAAGGTGGGTTTTCCTTATTCATCAGAAGGCAGGTTTCCTTACTTAGAGGAAGGCGAGTTTTCCTTACTTAGAGGAAGGCAGGTTTTACTTACCTAGAGGAAGGCAGGTTTTCCCTACTTAACAGAAGGTGGGTTTTCCTCACTTAACAGAAGGTGGGTTTTCCTTATTCAACAGAAGGCAGGTTTTCCTTACTTAGAGGAAGACGGGTTTCTCTTACTTATAGGAAGGCCGTTTTTCTTTACTTAGAGGAAGGCGGGTTTTGCTTAATTAGAGCAATGGGGTTTTTCCTTACCTAATGGAAAGCGGGTTTTCCTTACTTAGAGGAAGGCGAGTTTTCCTTACTTAGAGGAAGGCGGGGTTTACTTACCTAGAGGAAGGCGGGTTTTCCTTACTTAACAGAAGGTGGGTTTTCCTTATTCATCAGAAGGCAGGTTTTCCTTACTTAGAGGAAGACGGGTTTTCCTTAATTAACAGAAGGCGGGTTTTCCTTACTAAGAGGAAGGCGGGTTTTCTTTACCTAGAGGAATGGGGGTTTTCCTTACCTAATGGAAAGCAGGTTTTCCTTACTTAGAGGAAGGCAAGTTTTCCTTACTTAGAGGAAGGCGGGGTTTACTTACCTAGAGGAAGGCGGGTTTTCCTTACTTAACAGAAGGTGGGTTTTCCTTATTCATCAGAAGGCAGGTTTTCCTTACTTAGAGGAAGACGAGTTTTCCTTACTTAGAGGAAGGCGGGTTTTGTTTACTTAGAAGAAGGTGGGTTTTCCTTACTTAGATGAAGCTAGGTTTTCCTTACTTAGAGGAAGGCAGGTTTTTCTTACTTAGAGGAAGGCAGGTTTTCCTTACTTAGAACAAGGTGGGTTTTCTTTAATTAGAAAAAAGGCGGGTTTTCCTTACTTAAATGTAGGCGGGTTTACCTTACTTAACAGAAGGCGGGTTTTCCTTACTTAACAGAAGGCGGGTTTTCCTTACTAAGAGGAAGGAGGGTTTTCCTTACTTAGAGGAAGGCAGGTTTTACTTACCTAGAGGAAGGCAGGTTTTCCCTACTTAACAGAAGGTGGGGTTTCCTTACTTAACAGAAGGTGGGTTTTCCTTATTCATCAGAAGGCAGGTTTTCCTTACTTAGAGGAAGGCCGGTTTTCTTTACTTAGACGAAGGTGGGTTTTGCTTACTTAGAGGAAGGCGGGTTTTTATTACTTAGAGAAAGGCGGGTTTTCCTTACTTAGAGGAAGGCGGGTTTTCCTTACTTAACAGAAGGCGGGTTTTCCTTACTTAGAGGAAGATGGGTTTTCCTTACTTAGAGGAAGGCAGGTTTTCCATACTTAACAGATGGCAGGTTTTCCTTACTTAACAGAAGGTGGGTTTTCCTTATTTAGAGGAAGGCAGGTTTTCCTTACTTAGAGGAAGGCGGGTTTTCCTTACTTAACAGAAGGCAGGTTTTCCTTACTTAGAGGAAGGCAGGTTTTCCTTACTTAGAGGAAGGCGGATTTTCCTTAATTGAGGAAGGCGGGTTTTCCTTACTTAGAGGAAGGTCGGTTTTCCTTACTTAGAGGAAGGCGGGTTTTCCTTAGAGGAAGGCAGGTTTTCCTTACTTAACAGAAGGCAGGTTTTCCTTATTTAACAGAAGGCAGGTTTTCCTTACTTAATAGAAGGTGGGTTTTCCTTACTTAGAGGAAAGCAGGTTTTCCTTACTTAGAGGAAAGTGGGTTTTCCTTACTTAGATGAAGGTGGGTATTCCTTACTTAACAGAATGTGGGTTTTCCCTACTTAGAGGAAGGCAGGTTTTCCTTACTAGAGGAAGGCGGGTTTTCCTTACTTAGAGGAAGGTGGGTTTTCCTTACTTAGAGGAAGGCAGGTTTTCCTTACTAGAGGAAGGTGGGTTTTCCTTACTTAACAGAAGGCGGGTTTTCCTTACTTAGAGGAAGGCAGGTTTTCCTTACTTAGAGGAAGGCAGGTTTTCCTTACTTAGAGGAAGGCAGGTTTTCCTTATATAGAGAAAGGCAGGTTTTCCTTACTTAGAGGAAGGCAGGTTTTCCTTACTTAGAGGAAGGCATGTTTTCCTTACTTAACAGAAGGTGGGTTTTCCTTACTTAGAGGAAGGTGGGTTTTCCTTACTTAACAGAAGGCAGGTTTTCCTTACTTAGAGGAAGGCAGGTTTTCCTTACTTAGAGGAAGTCTGGTTTTCCTTACTTAGAGGAAGGCGGGTTTTCCTTACTTAGAGGAAGGCGGGTTTTCCTTACTTAACAGAAGGCGTGTTTTCCTTACTTAGAGGAAGGCAGGTTTTCCTTACTTAGAGGAAGGTGGGTTTTCCTTACTTAACAGAAGGTGGGTTTTCCTTACTTAACAGAAGGCGGGTTTTCCTTACTTAACAGAAGGTGGGTTTTCCTTACTTAGAGAAAGGCAGATTTTCCTAATTTAGAGGAAGGTGGGTTTTCCTTACTTAGAGGAAGGTTGGTTTTCCTTACTTAGAGGAAGGTGGGTTTTCCTTACTTAGAGGAAGGCAAGTTTTCCTTAATTAACAGATGGCAGGTTTTCCTTACTTAACAGAAGGTGGGTTTTCCTTACTTAACAGAAGGTGGGTTTTCCTAACTTAGAGGAAGGCAGGTTTTCCTTACTTAGAGGAAGGCGGGTTTTCCTTACTTAACAGAAGGCAGGTTTTCCTTACTTAGAGGAAGGCAGGTTTTCCTTACTTAGAGGAAGGCGGATTTTCCTTACTAGAGGAAGGCAGGTTTTCCTTACTTAGAGGAAGGCGGGTTTTCCTTAGAGGAAGGCGGGTTTTCCTTACTTAACAGAAGGCGTGTTTTCCTTATTTAACAGAAGGCAGGTTTTCCTTACTTAACAGAATGTGGGTTTTCTTTACTTAGAGGAAGGCAGGTTTTCTTTACTTAGAGGAAAGTGGGTTTTCCTTACTTAACAGAATGTGGGGTTTCCTTACTTAGAGGAAGGCAAGTTTTCCTTACTTAAAGGAAGGTGGGTTTTCCCTACTTAGAGGAAGGCGGGTTTTCCTTACTTAACAGAAGGCAGGTTTTCCTTAATTAACAGAAGGCGGGTTTAACTTATTTAACAGAAGGTGGGTTTTCCTTACTTAACTGAAGGCGGGTTTTCCTTACTTAACAGAAGGCGGGTTTTCCTTACTTAACAGAAGGCGGGTTTTACTTACTTAGAGGAAGGCGGGTTTTACTTACTTAGAGGAAGGCGGGTTTTTCTTACTTAGAGTAAGACAGGTTTTCCTTACTTAGAGGAAGGCGGGTTTTCCTTGCTTAGAGGAAAGCCGGTTTTCCTTTCTTAGAGGAAGGACGGTTTTCTTTACTTAGAGGAAGGCGGGTTTTGTTTACTAAGAGGAAGGCTGGTTTTCCTTAATTAGAGGAAGGTAGGTTTTCCTTACTTAGAGTAAAGCGGGTTTTCCTTACTTAGAGGAAAGCGGGTTTTGCTTACTTAGAGGAAAGTGGGTTTTCCTTGCTTAGAAGAAACCGGGTTTTCCTTACTTAGAGGAAGGTAGGGTTTTCTTACTTAGAGGAAGGCAGGTTTTGCTTACTTAGAACAAGGTGTGTTTTCCTTACTTAGAAGAAGGCGGGTTTTTCTTGCTTAGAAGGCAGGTTTTCCTTACTTAGAGGAAGGTGGGTTCTCCTTACTTAGAGGAAGGCAGGTTTTTCTTACTTCGAGAAAGCCAGGATATCCTTGCTTAGAGGAAGGCAGGTTTTCCTTGCTTAGAGGATGGCGGGTTTAGCTTACTTAGAGGAAGGCGGGTTTTCCTTACTTAGAAGAAGCCGGGTTTTCCTTACTTAGAGGAAAGCGGGTTTTCCTTACTTAGAGGAAGGTGGGTTTTCCTTACTTAGAGGAAAGCGGGTTTTGCTTACTTAGAGGAAAGTGGGTTATCCTTGCTTAGAAGAAACCGGGTTTTCCTTACTTAGAGGAAGGTAGGGTTTTCTTACTTAGAGGAAGGCAGGTTTTGCTTACTTAGAACAAGGTGTGTTTTCCTTACTTAGAAGAAGGCGGATTTTTCTTGCTTAGAGGAAGGCCGGTTTTCCTTACTTAGAGGAAGGTGGGTTTTCCTTACTTAGAGGAAGGCAGGTTTTTCTTACTTCGAGAAAGCCAGGATATCCTTGCTTAGAGGAAGGCAGGTTTTCCTTGCTTAGAGGAAGGCAGGTTTTTCTTACTTAGAGGATGGCGGGTTTTCCTTGCTTAGAGGAAGGCGGGTTTTCCTTACTTAGAGGAAGGCAGGTTTTCCTTACTTAGAGGATGGCGGGTTTTCCTTACCTAGAGAAAGGCGGGTTTTCCTTACTTAGAGGAAGGTTGGTTTTCCTTACTTAGAGGAAAGCGGGTTTTGCTTACTTAGAGGAAAGTGGGTTTTCCTTGCTTAGAAGAAGCCGGGTGTTCCTTACTTAAAGGAAGGTAGGGTTTTCTTACTTAGAGGAAGGCCGGTTTTCCTTACTTAGAGGAAGGCAGGTTTTCCTTACTTAGAGGAAGGCAGGTTTTCCTTGCGTAGAGGAAGGCAGGTTTTCCTTACTTAGAGGAAGGCAGGTTTTCCTTACTTAGAGGATGGCGGGTTTTCCTTACCTAATAAAAGGCGGGCTTTCCTTACTTAGAGGAAGGCGGGTTTTCCTTACTTAGAGGAAGGTAGGGTTTCCTTACTTAGAGGAAGGCAGGGTTTCCTTACTTAGAGGAAGGCAGGTTTTACTTACTTAGAACAAGGCGGGTTTTCCTTAATTAGAACAAGGCGGGTTTTCCTTACTTAGAGGAAGGCGGGTTTACTTTACTTAACAGAAGGTGGGTTTTCCTTGCGTAGAGGAAGGCAGGTTTTCCTTACTTAGTGGAAGGCAGGTTTTCATTACTTAGAGGATGGCGGGTTTTCCTTACCTAGAGGAATGCGGGTTTTGTTTACTTAACAGAAGGCGGGTTTTCCTTACTAAGAGGAAGGCGGGTTTTCCTTACCTAGAGGAATGGGGGTTTTCCTTACCTAATGGAAAGCGGGTTTTCCTTACTTAGAGGAAGGCGAGTTTTCCTTACTTAGAGGAAGGCGGGGTTTACTTACCTAGAGGAAGGCGGGTTTTCCTTACTTAACAGAAGGTGGGTTTTCCTTATTCATCAGAAGGCAGGTTTTCCTTACTTAGAGGAAGACGGGTTTCCCTTACTTAGAGGAAGGCCGGTTTTCTTTACTTAGAGGAAGGCGGGTTTTGCTTACTTAGAGGAATGGGGTTTTTCCTTACCTAATGGAAAGCGGGTTTTCCTTACTTAGAGGAAGGTGAGTTTTCCTTACTTAGAGGAAGGCAGGGTTTACTTACCTAGAGGAAGGCGGGTTTTCCTTACTTAACAGAAGGTGGGTTTTCCTTATTCATCAGCAGGCAGGTTTTCCTTACTTAGAGGAAGGCGAGTTTTCCTTACTTAGAGGAAGGCAGGTTTTACTTACCTAGAGGAAGGCAGGTTTTCCCTACTTAACAGAAGGTGGGTTTTCCTTACTTAACAGAAGGTGGGTTTTCCTTATTCATCAGAAGGCAGGTTTTCCTTACTTAGAGGAAGACGGGTTTCCCTTACTTAGAGGAAGGCCGGTTTTCTTTACTTAGAGGAAGGCGGGTTTTGCTTACTTAGAGGAATGGGGGTTTTCCTTACCTAATGGAAAGCGGGTTTTCCTTACTTAGAGGAAGGTGAGTTTTCCTTACTTAGAGGAAGGCGGGGTTTACTTACCTAGAGGAAGGCGGGTTTTCCTTACTTAACAGAAGGTGGGTTTTCCTTATTCATCAGAAGGCAGGTTTCCTTACTTAGAGGAAGGCGAGTTTTCCTTACTTAGAGGAAGGCAGGTTTTACTTACCTAGAGGAAGGCAGGTTTTCCCTACTTAACAGAAGGTGGGTTTTCCTCACTTAACAGAAGGTGGGTTTTCCTTATTCATCAGAAGGCAGGTTTTCCTTACTTAGAGGAAGACGGTTTTCTCTTACTTAGAGGAAGGCCGTTTTTCTTTACTTAGAGGAAGGCGGGTTTTGCTTAATTAGAGCAATGGGGTTTTTCCTTACCTAATGGAAAGCGGGTTTTCCTTACTTAGAGGAAGGCGAGTTTTCCTTACTTAGAGGAAGGCGGGGTTTACTTACCTAGAGGAAGGCGGGTTTTCCTTACTTAGAGGAAGGCAGGTTTTCCTTACTTAGAGGAAGGCGGATTTTCCTTAATTGAGGAAGGCGGGTTTTCCTTACTTAGAGGAAGGTGGGTTTTCCTTACTTAGAGGAAGGCGGTTTTCCTTAGAGGAAGGCAGGTTTTCCTTACTTAACAGAAGGCAGGTTTTCCTTATTTAACAGAAGGCAGGTTTTCCTTACTTAATAGAAGGTGGGTTTTTCTTTACTTAGAGGAAATCAGGTTTTCCTTACTTAGAGGAAAGTGGGTTTTCCTTACTTAGATGAAGGTGGGTATTCCTTACTTAACAGAATGTGGGTTTTCCCTACTTAGAGGAAGGCAGGTTTTCCTTACTAGAGGAAGGCGGGTTTTCCTTACTTAGAGGAAGGTGGGTTTTCCTTACTTAGAGGAAGGCAGGTTTTCCTTACTAGAGGAAGGTGGGTTTTCCTTACTTAACAGAAGGCGGGTTTTCCTTACTTAGAGGAAGGCAGGTTTTCCTTACTTAGAGGAAGGCAGGTTTTCCTTACTTAGAGGAAGGCAGGTTTTCCTTATATAGAGAAAGGCAGGTTTTCCTTACTTAGAGGAAGGCAGGTTTTCCTTACTTAGAGGAAGGCATGTTTTCCTTACTTAACAGAAGGTGGGTTTTCCTTACTTAGAGGAAGGTGGGTTTTCCTTACTTAACAGAAGGCAGGTTTTCCTTACTTAGAGGAAGGCAGGTTTTCCTTACTTAGAGGAAGTCTGGTTTTCCTTACTTAGAGGAAGGCGGGTTTTCCTTACTTAGAGGAAGGCGGGTTTTCCTTACTTAACAGAAGGCGTGTTTTCCTTACTTAGAGGAAGGCAGGTTTTCCTTACTTAAAAGAAGGCAGGTTTTCCTTACTTAGAGGAAGGTGGGTTTTCCTTACTTAACAGAAGGTGGGTTTTCCTTACTTAACAGAAGGTGGGTTTTCCTTACTTAACAGAAGGTGGGTTTTCCTTACTTAGAGAAAGGCAGATTTTCCTAATTTAGAGGAAGGTGGGTTTTCCTTACTTAGAGGAAGGTTGGTTTTCCTTACTTAGAGGAAGGTGGGTTTTCCTTACTTAGAGGAAGGCAGGTTTTCCTTAATTAACAGATGGCAGGTTTTCCTTACTTAACAGAAGGTGGGTTTTCCTTACTTAACAGAAGGTGGGTTTTCCTAACTTAGAGGAAGGCAGGTTTTCCTTACTTAGAGGAAGGCGGGTTTTCCTTACTTAACAGAAGGCAGGTTTTCCTTACTTAGAGGAAGGCAGGTTTTCCTTACTTAGAGGAAGGCGGATTTTCCTTACTAGAGGAAGGCAGGTTTTCCTTACTTAGAGGAAGGCGGGTTTTCCTTAGAGGAAGGCGGGTTTTCCTTACTTAACAGAAGGCGTGTTTTCCTTATTTAACAGAAGGCAGGTTTTCCTTACTTAACAGAAGGTGGGTTTTCTTTACTTAGAGGAAGGCAGGTTTTCCTTACTTAGAGGAAAGTGGGTTTTCCTTACTTAGAGGAAGGTGGGTTTTCCTTACTTAACAGAATGTGGGGTTTCCTTACTTTGAGGAAGGCAAGTTTTCCTTACTTAAAGGAAGGTGGGTTTTCCCTACTTAGAGGAAGGCGGGTTTTCCTTACTTAACAGAAGGCAGGTTTTCCTTACTTAACAGAAGGCGGGTTTAACTTATTTAACAGAAGGTGGGTTTTCCTTACTTAGAGGAAGGCGGGTTTTCCTTACTTAACAGAAGGCAGGTTTTCCTTACTTAGAGGAAGGCAGGTTTTCCTTACTTAGAGGAAGGCGGATTTTCCTTACTAGAGGAAGGCAGGTTTTCCTTACTTAGAGGAAGGCGGGTTTTCCTTAGAGGAAGGCGGGTTTTCCTTACTTAACAGAAGGCGTGTTTTCCTTATTTAACAGAAGGCAGGTTTTCCTTACTTAACAGAAGGTGGGTTTTCTTTACTTAGAGGAAGGCAGGTTTTCCTTACTTAGAGGAAAGTGGGTTTTCCTTACTTAGAGGAAGGTGGGTTTTCCTTACTTAACAGAATGTGGGGTTTCCTTACTTAGAGGAAGGCAAGTTTTCCTTACTTAAAGGAAGGTGGGTTTTCCCTACTTAGAGGAAGGCGGGTTTTCCTTACTTAACAGAAGGCAGGTTTTCCTTACTTAACAGAAGGCGGGTTTAACTTATTTAACAGAAGGTGGGTTTTCCTTACTTAACTGAAGGCGGGTTTTCCTTACTTAACAGAAGGCGGGTTTTCCTTACTTAACAGAAGGCGGGTTTTACTTACTTAGAGGAAGGCGGGTTTTACTTACTTAGAGGAAGGCGGGTTTTTCTTACTTAGAGTAAGACAGGTTTTCCTTACTTAGAGGATGGCGGGTTTTCCTTGCTTAGAGGAAAGCCGGTTTTCCTTACTTAGAGGAAAGCGGGTTTTGCTTACTTAGAGGAAAGTGGGTTTTCCTTGCTTAGAAGAAACCGGGTTTTCCTTACTTAGAGGAAGGTAGGGTTTTCTTACTTAGAGGAAGGCAGGTTTTGCTTACTTAGAACAAGGAGTGTTTTCCTTACTTAGAAGAAGGCGGGTTTTTCTTGCTTAGAAGGCAGGTTTTCCTTACTTAGAGGAAGGTGGGTTCTCCTTACTTAGAGGAAGGCAGGTTTTTCTTACTTCGAGAAAGCCAGGATATCCTTGCTTAGAGGAAGGCAGGTTTTCCTTGCTTAGAGGATGGCGGGTTTAGCTTACTTAGAGGAAGGCGGGTTTTCCTTACTTAGAAGAAGCCGGGTTTTCCTTACTTAGAGGAAAGCGGGTTTTCCTTACTTAGAGGAAGGTGGGTTTTCCTTATTCATCAGAAGGCAGGTTTTCCTTACTTAGAGGAAGACGGGTTTCCCTTACTTAGAGGAAGGCCGGTTTTCTTTACTTAGAGGAAGGCGGGTTTTGCTTACTTAGAGGAATGGGGGTTTTCCTTACCTAATGGAAAGCGGGTTTTCCTTACTTAGAGGAAGGTGAGTTTTCCTTACTTAGAGGAAGGCGAGGTTTACTTACCTAGAGGAAGGCGGGTTTTCCTTACTTAACAGAAGGTGGGTTTTCCTTATTCATCAGAAGGCAGGTTTCCTTACTTAGAGGAAGGCGAGTTTTCCTTACTTAGAGGAAGGCAGGTTTTACTTACCTAGAGGAAGGCAGGTTTTCCCTACTTAACAGAAGGTGGGTTTTCCTCACTTAACAGAAGGTGGGTTTTCCTTATTCATCAGAAGGCAGGTTTTCCTTACTTAGAGGAAGACGGGTTTCTCTTACTTAGAGGAAGGCCGTTTTTCTTTACTTAGAGGAAGGCGGGTTTTGCTTAATTAGAGCAATGGGGTTTTTCCTTACCTAATGGAAAGCGGGTTTTCCTTACTTAGAGGAAGGCGAGTTTTCCTTACTTAGAGGAAGGCGGGGTTTACTTACCTAGAGGAAGGCGGGTTTTCCTTACTTAGAGGAAGGCAGGTTTTCCTTACTTAGAGGAAGGCGGATTTTCCTTAATTGAGGAAGGCGGGTTTTCCTTATTTAGAGGAAGGTGGGTTTTCCTTACTTAGAGGAAGGCGGGTTTTCCTTAGAGGAAGGCAGGTTTTCCTTACTTAACAGAAGGCAGGTTTTCCTTATTTAACAGAAGGCAGGTTTTCCTTACTTAATAGAAGGTGGGTTTTCCTTACTTAGAGGAAAGCAGGTTTTCCTTACTTAGAGGAAAGTGGGTTTTCCTTACTTAGATGAAGGTGGGTATTCCTTACTTAACAGAATGTGGGTTTTCCCTACTTAGTGGAAGGCAGGTTTTCCTTACTAGAGGAAGGCGGGTTTTCCTTACTTAGAGGAAGGTGGGTTTTCCTTACTTAGAGGAAGGCAGGTTTTCCTTACTAGAGGAAGGTGGGTTTTCCTTACTTAACAGAAGGCGGGTTTTCCTTACTTAGAGGAAGGCAGGTTTTCCTTACTTAGAGGAAGGCAGGTTTTCCTTACTTAGAGGAAGGCAGGTTTTCCTTATATAGAGAAAGGCAGGTTTTCCTTACTTAGAGGAAGGCATGTTTTCCTTACTTAACAGAAGGTGGGTTTTCCTTACTTAGAGGAAGGTGGGTTTTCCTTACTTAACAGAAGGCAGGTTTTCCTTACTTAGAGGAAGGCAGGTTTTCCTTACTTAGAGGAAGTCTGGTTTTCCTTACTTAGAGGAAGGCGGGTTTTCCTTACTTAGAGGAAGGCGGGTTTTCCTTACTTAACAGAAGGCGTGTTTTCCTTACTTAGAGGAAGGCAGGTTTTCCTTACTTAAAAGAAGGCAGGTTTTCCTTACTTAGAGGAAGGTGGGTTTTCCTTACTTAACAGAAGGTGGGTTTTCCTTACTTAACAGAAGGCGGGTTTTCCTTACTTAGAGAAAGGCAGATTTTCCTAATTTAGAGGAAGGTGGGTTTTCCTTACTTAGAGGAAGGTTGGTTTTCCTTACTTAGAGGAAGGTGGGTTTTCCTTACTTAGAGGAAGGCAGGTTTTCCTTACTTAGAGGAAGGCGGATTTTCCTTACTAGAGGAAGGCAGGTTTTCCTTACTTAGAGGAAGGCGGGTTTTCCTTAGAGGAAGGCGGGTTTTCCTTACTTAACAGAAGGCGTTTTTTCCTTATTTAACAGAAGGCAGGTTTTCCTTACTTAACAGAAGGTGGGTTTTCTTTACTTAGAGGAAGGCAGGTTTTCCTTACTTAGAGGAAAGTGGGTTTTCCTTACTTAGAGGAAGGTGGGTTTTCCTTACTTAACAGAATGTGGGGTTTCCTTACTTAGAGGAAGGCAAGTTTTCCTTACTTAAAGGAAGGTGGGTTTTCCCTACTTAGAGGAAGGCGGGTTTTCCTTACTTAACAGAAGGCAGGTTTTCCTTACTTAACAGAAGGCGGGTTTAACTTATTTAACAGAAGGTGGGTTTTCCTTACTTAGAGGAAGGCGGGTTTTCCTTACTTAACAGAAGGCAGGTTTTCCTTACTTAGAGGAAGGCAGGTTTTCCTTACTTAGAGGAAGGCGGATTTTCCTTACTAGAGGAAGGCAGGTTTTCCTTACTTAGAGGAAGGCGGGTTTTCCTTAGAGGAAGGCGGGTTTTCCTTACTTAACAGAAGGCGTGTTTTCCTTATTTAACAGAAGGCAGGTTTTCCTTACTTAACAGAAGGTGGGTTTTCTTTACTTAGAGGAAGGCAGGTTTTCCTTACTTAGAGGAAAGTGGGTTTTCCTTACTTAGAGGAAGGTGGGTTTTCCTTACTTAACAGAATGTGGGGTTTCCTTACTTAGAGGAAGGCAAGTTTTCCTTACTTAAAGGAAGGTGGGTTTTCCCTACTTAGAGGAAGGCGGGTTTTCCTTACTTAACAGATGGCAGGTTTTCCTTACTTAGAGGAAGGCAGGTTTTCCTTACTTAGAGGAAGGCGGATTTTCCTTAATTGAGGAAGGCGGGTTTTCCTTACTTAGAGGAAGGTGGGTTTTCCTTACTTAGAGGAAGGCGGGTTTTCCTTAGAGGAAGGCAGGTTTTCCTTACTTAACAGAAGGCAGGTTTTCCTTATTTAACAGAAGGCAGGTTTTCCTTACTTAATAGAAGGTGGGTTTTCCTTACTTAGAGGAAAGCAGGTTTTCCTTACTTAGAGGAAAGTGGGTTTTCCTTACTTAGATGAAGGTGGGTATTCCTTACTTAACAGAATGTGGGTTTTCCCTACTTAGAGGAAGGCAGGTTTTCCTTACTAGAGGAAGGCGGGTTTTCCTTACTTAGAGGAAGGTGGGTTTTCCTTACTTAGAGGAAGGCAGGTTTTCCTTACTAGAGGAAGGTGGGTTTTCCTTACTTAACAGAAGGCGGGTTTTCCTTACTTAGAGGAAGGCAGGTTTTCCTTACTTAGAGGAAGGCAGGTTTTCCTTACTTAGAGGAAGGCAGGTTTTCCTTATATAGAGAAAGGCAGGTTTTCCTTACTTAGAGGAAGGCAGGTTTTCCTTACTTAGAGGAAGGCATGTTTTCCTTACTTAACAGAAGGTGGGTTTTCCTTACTTAGAGGAAGGTGGGTTTTCCTTACTTAACAGAAGGCAGGTTTTCCTTACTTAGAGGAAGGCAGGTTTTCCTTACTTAGAGGAAGTCTGGTTTTCCTTACTTAGAGGAAGGCGGGTTTTCCTTACTTAGAGGAAGGCGGGTTTTCCTTACTTAACAGAAGGCGTGTTTTCCTTACTTAGAGGAAGGCAGGTTTTCCTTACTTAAAAGAAGGCAGGTTTTCCTTACTTAGAGGAAGGTGGGTTTTCCTTACTTAACAGAAGGTGGGTTTTCCTTACTTAACAGAAGGCGGGTTTTCCTTACTTAACAGAAGGTGGGTTTTCCTTACTTAGAGAAAGGCAGATTTTCCTAATTTAGAGGAAGGTGGGTTTTCCTTACTTAGAGGAAGGTTGGTTTTCCTTACTTAGAGGAAGGTGGGTTTTCCTTACTTAGAGGAAGGCAGGTTTTCCTTAATTAACAGATGGCAGGTTTTCCTTACTTAACAGAAGGTGGGTTTTTCTTACTTAACAGAAGGTGGGTTTTCCTAACTTAGAGGAAGGCAGGTTTTCCTTACTTAGAGGAAGGCGGGTTTTCCTTACTTAACAGAAGGCAGGTTTTCCTTATTTAGAGGAAGGCAGGTTTTCCTTACTTAGAGGAAGGCGGATTTTCCTTACTAGAGGAAGGCAGGTTTTCCTTACTTAGAGGAAGGCGGGTTTTCCTTAGAGGAAGGCGGGTTTTCCTTACTTAACAGAAGGCGTGTTTTCCTTATTTAACAGAAGGCAGGTTTTCCTTACTTAACAGAAGGCGAGTTTTTCTTACTTCGAGAAAGCCAGGATATCCTTGCTTAGAGGAGGGCAGGTTTTCCTTGCTTAGAGGAAGGCGGGTTTTCCTTACTTAGAGGAGGCAGGTTTTCCTTACTTAGAGGATGGCGGGTTTTCCTTACCTAGAGAAAGGCGGGTTCTCCTTACTTAGAGGAAAGCGGGTTTTCCTTACTTAGAGGAAGGTTGGTTTTCCTTACTTAGAGGAAAGCGGGTTTTGCTTACTTAGAGGAAAGTGGGTTTTCCTTGCTTAGAAGAAGCCGGGTTTTCCTTACTTAGAGGAAGGTAGGGTTTTCTTACTTAGAGGAAGGCCGGTTTTCCTTACTTAGAGGAAGGCAGGTTTTCCTTACTTAGAGGAAGACGGGTTTTCCTTACTTAGAAAATGGCGGGTTTTCCTTACCTAATAGATAGCAGGTTTTCCTTACTTAGAGGAAGGCAGGTTTTCCTTACCTAGAGGAAAGCGGGTTATCCTTAGATGAAGGAGGGTTTTCCTTACTTAGAAGATTGTGGGTTTTCCTTACTTAGAGGAAGGCGGGTTTTCCTTACTTAGAGGAAGACAGGTTTTTCTTACTTAGAGGAAGACGGGTTTTCTTTACTTAGAGGAAGACAGGTTTTCCTTACTTAGAGAAAGGCAGGATTTCCTTATGCAGAGGATGGCAGGTTTTCCCTACTTAGAGGATGGCAGGTTTTTCCTACTTAGAGGATGGCGAGTTTTCCTTACCTAATAGAAACCGGGTTTTCCTTAATTAGAGGAAGGTAGGTTTTCCTTACTTAGAGTAAAGCGGGTTTACCTAACTTAGAGGAAGGCGGGTTTTCCTTACATAGAGGATGGCGGGTTTAGCTTACTTACAGGAAGGCGGGTTTTCCTTACTTAGAGGAAGGTGGGTTTTCCTTACTTAAAAGAAGGCGGGTTTTCCTTACTTAGAGGAAGGTGGGTTTTCCTTACTTAACAGAATGTGGGTTTTCCTTACTTAACAGAAGGCGGGTTTTCCTTACTTAACAGAAGGTGGGTTTTCCTTACTTAGGGAAAGGCAGATTTTCCTTACTTAGAGGAAGGTGGGTTTTCCTTACTTAGAGGAAGGCAGGTTTTCCTTACTTAACAGATGGCAGGTTTTCCTTACTTAACAGAAGGTGGGTTTTCCTTACTTAACAGAAGGTGGGTTTTCCTTATTTAGAGGAAGGCAGGTTTTCCTTACTTAACAGAAGGCGGGTTTTCCTTACTTAGAGGAAGGCGGGTTTTCCTTACTTAAAAGAAGGCTTGTTTTCCTTACTTAGAGGAAGGTGGGTTTTCCTTACTTAAAAGAAGGCGGGTTTTCCTTACTTAGAGGAAGGTGGGTTTTCCTTACTTAACAGAATGTGGGTTTTCCTTACTTAACAGAAGGCGGGTTTTCCTTACTTAACAGAAGGTGGGTTTTCCTTACTTAGGGAAAGGCAGATTTTCCTTACTTAGAGGAAGGTGGGTTTTCCTTACTTAGAGGAAGGCAGGTTTTCCTTACTTAACAGATGGCAGGTTTTCCTTACTTAAGAGAAGGTGGGTTTTCCTTACTTAACAGAAGGTGGGTTTTCCTTATTTAGAGGAAGGCAGGTTTTCCTTACTTAACAGAAGGCGGGTTTTCCTTACTTAGAGGAAGGCGGGTTTTCCTTACTTAAAAGAAGGCGTGTTTTCCTTACTTAGAGGAAGGCAGGTTTTCCTTACTTAAAAGAAGGCGGGTTTTCCTTACTTAGAGGAAGGTGGGTTTTCCTTACTTAAAAGAAGGCGGGTTTTCCTTACTTAGAGGAAGGTGGGTTTTCCTTACTTAACAGAATGTGGGTTTTCCTTACTTAACAGAAGGCGGGTTTTCCTTACTTAACAGAAGGTGGGTTTTCCTTACTTAGAGAAAGGCAGATTTTCCTTACTTAGAGGAAGGTGGGTTTTCCTTACTTAGAGGAAGGCAGGTTTTCCTTACTTAACAGATGGCAGGTTTTCCTTACTTAACAGAAGGTGGGTTTTCCTTACTTAACAGAAGGTGAGTTTTCCTTATTTAGAGGAAGGCAGGTTTTCCTTACTTAGAGGAAGGCGGGTTTTCCTTACTTAACAGAAGGCAGGTTTTCCTTACTTAACAGAAGGCAGGTTTTCCTTACTTAGAGGAAGGCGGATTTTCCTTACTAGAGGAAGGCGGGTTTTTCTTACTTAGAGGAAGGCGGATTTTCCTTACTAGAGGAAGGCGGGTTTTTCTTACTTAGAGGAAGGTGGGTTATCCTTACTTAGAGGAAGGCGGGTTTTCCTTAGAGGAAGGCGGGTTTTCCTTACTTAACAGAAGGCGTGTTTTCCTTACTTAACAGAAGGCAGGTTTTCCTTACTTAACAGAAGGTGGGTTTTCTTTACTTAGAGGAAGGCAGGTTTTCCTTACTTAGAGGAAAGTGGGTTTTCCTTATTTAGAGGAAGGATGGTTTTCCTTACTTAACAGAATGTGGGTTTTCCCTACTTAGAGGAAGGCAGGTTTTCCTTACTAGAGGAAGGCGAGTTTTCCTTACTTAGAGGAAGGTGGGTTTTCCTTACTTAGAGGAAGGTGGGGTTTCCTTACTTAGAGGAAGGCAGGTTTTCCTTAATAGAGGAAGGTGGGTTTTCCTTACTTAGAGGAAGGCGGGTTTTCCTTATTTAACAGAAGGCGGGTTTTCCTTACTTAACAAAAGGCGGGTTTTCCTTACTTAACAGAAGGCAGGTTTTCCTTATGTAAGAGAAGGTGGGTTTTCCTTACTTAGAGGAAGGCAGGTTTTCCTTACTTAGAGGAAAGTGGGTTTTCCTTACTTAGAGGAAGGTGGGTTTTCCTTACTTAACAGAGTGTGAGTTTTCCTTACTTAGAGGAAGGCAGGTTTTCCTTACTTAGAGGAAGGTGGGTTATCCTTACTTAGAGGAAGGTGGGTTTTCCTTACTTAACAGAAGGCAGGTTTTTCTTACTTAACAGAAGGCGGGTTTAACTTACTTAACAGAAGGCAGGTTTTCCTTACTTAACAGAAAGTGGGTTTTCCTTACTTAACAGAAAGCGAGTTTTCCTGACTTAGAGGAAGCGGGTTTTCCTTACTTAGAGGAAGGTGGGTTTTTCTTACTTCGAGGAAGGCGGGTTTTCCTTACTTAACAAAAGGTGGGTTTTCCTTACTTAGAGGAAGGCGGGTTTTACTTACTTAGAGGAAGGCGGGTTTTTCTTACTTAGAGGAAGACGGGTTTTCCTTACTTAGAGGAAGGTGGGTTTTCCTTGCTTAGAGGAAGGCTGGTTTTTCTTACTTAGAGGAAGACGGGTTTTCTTTTCTTAGAGGAAGGCGGGTTTTCTTTACTAAGAGGAAGGCTGGTTTTCCTTACTTAGAGGAAGACTGGTTTTCCTTACTTAGAGGAAGGCATGTTTTCCTTACTTAGAGGAAGACGGGTTTTCCTTACTTAGAAAATGGCGGGTTTTCCTTACCTAATAGAAAGCAGGTTTTCCTTACTTAGAGGAAGGCAGGTTTTCCTTACCTAGAGGAAAGCGGGTTATCCTTAGATGAAGGAGGGTTTTCCTTACTTAGAAGATTGTGGGTTTTCCTTACTTAGAGGAAGGCGGGTTTTCCTTACTTAGAGGAAGACAGGTTTTTCTTACTTAGAGGAAGACGGGTTTTCTTTACTTAGAGGAAGACAGGTTTTCCTTACTTAGAGAAAGGCAGGATTTCCTTATGCAGAGGATGGCAGGTTTTCCCTACTTAGAGGATGGCAGGTTTTTCCTACTTAGAGGATGGCAAGTTTTCCTTACCTAATAGAAAGCGGGTTTTCCTTAATTAGAGGAAGGTAGGTTTTCCTTACTTAGAGTAAAGCGGGTTTACCTAACTTAGAGGAAGGCGGGTTTTCCTTACATAGAGGATGGCGGGTTTAGCTTACTTACAGGAAGGTGGGTTTTCCTTACTTAGAAGAAGCCGGGTTTTCCTTACTTAGAGGAAAGCGGGTTTTCCTTACTTAGAGGAAGGTGGGTTTTCCTTACTTAGAGGAAAGCGGGTTTTGCTTACTTAGAGGAAAGTGGGTTTTCCTTGCTTAGAAGAAACTGGGTTTTCCTTACTTAGAGGAAGGTAGGGTTTTCTTACTTAGAGGAAGGCAGGTTTTGCTTACTTAGAACAAGGTGTGTTTTCCTTACTTAGAAGAAGGCGGGTTTTTCTTGCTTAGAGGAAGGCCGGTTTTCCTTACTTAGAGGAAGGTGGGTTTTCCTTACTTAGAGGAAGGCGGGTTTTTCTTACTTCGAGAAAGCCAGGATATCCTTGCTTAGAGGAAGGCAGGTTTTCCTTGCTTAGAGGAAGGCGGGTTTTCCTTACTTAGAGGAAGGCAGGTTTTCCTTACTTAGAGGATGGCGGGTTTTCCTTACCTAGAGAAAGGCGGGTTCTCCTTACTTAGAGGAAAGCGGGTTTTCCTTACTTAGAGGAAGGTTGGTTTTCCTTACTTAGAGGAAAGCGGGTTTTGCTTACTTAGAGGAAAGTGGGTTTTCCTTGCTTAGAAGAAGCCGGGTTTTCCTTACTTAGAGGAAGGTAGGTTTTTCTTACTTAGAGGAAGGCAGGTTTTCCTTACTTAGAGGAAGGCAGGTTTTCCTTGAGTAGAGGAAGGCAGGTTTTCGTTACTTAGAGGAAGGCAGGTTTTCCTTACTTAGAGGATGGCGGCTTTTCCTTACCTAATAAAAGGCAGGCTTTTCTTACTTAGAGGAAGGCGGGTTTTCCTTACTTAGAGGAAGGTAGGGTTTCCTTACTTAGAGGAAGGCAGGGTTTCCTTACTTAGAGGAAGGCAGGTTTTGCTTACTTAGAACAAGGCGGGTTTTCCTTAATTAGAACAAGGCGGGTTTTCCTTACTTAGAGGAAGGTGGGTTTACTTTACTTAACAGAAGGCGGGTTTTCCTTGCGTAGAGGAAGGCAGGTTTTCCTTACTTAGTGGAAGGCAGGTTTTCATTACTTAGAGGAAGGCAGGTTTTCCTTACTTAAAAGAAGGCGGGTTTTCCTTACTTAGAGGACTGTGGGTTTTCCTTACTTAAAAGAAGGCGGGTTTTTCGTACTTAGAGGAAGGTGGGTTTTCCTTACTTAACAGAATGTGGGTTTTCCTTACTTAACAGAAGGCGGGTTTTCCTTACTTAACAGAAGGTGGGTTTTCCTTACTTAGAGAAAGGCAGATTTTCCTTACTTAGAGGAAGGTGGGTTTTCCTTACTTAGAGGAAGGCAGGTTTTCCTTACTTAACAGATGGCAGGTTTTCCTTACTTAACAGAAGGTGGGTTTTCCTTACTTAACAGAAGGTGGGTTTTCCTTATTTAGAGGAAGGCAGGTTTTCCTTACTTAACAGAAGGCGGGTTTTCCTTACTTAGAGGAAGGCGGGTTTTCCTTACTTAACAGAAGGCGTGTTTTCCTTACTTAGAGGAAGGCAGGTTTTCCTTACTTAAAAGAAGGCGGGTTTTCCTTACTTAGAGGAAGGTGGGTTTTCCTTACTTAGAGGAAGGCGGGTTTTCCTTACTTAGAGGAAGGTGGGTTTTCCTTACTTAACAGAATGTGGGTTTTCCTTACTTAACAGAAGGCGGGTTTTCCTTACTTAACAGAAGGTGGGTTTTCCTTACTTAGAGAAAGGCAGATTTTCCTTACTTAGAGGAAGGTGGGTTTTCCTTACTTAGAGGAAGGCAGGTTTTCCTTACTTAACAGATGGCAGGTTTTCCTTACTTAACAGAAGGTGGGTTTTCCTTACTTAACAGAAGGTGGGTTTTCCTTATTTAGAGGAAGGCAGGTTTTCCTTACTTAGAGGAAGGCGGGTTTTCCTTACTTAAAAGAAGGCAGGTTTTCCTTACTTAGAGGAAGGCGGATTTTCCTTACTAGAGGAAGGCGGGTTTTCCTTACTTAGAGGAAGGTGGGTTTTCCTTCCTTAGAGGAAGGCGGGTTTTCCTTAGAGGAAGCCGGGTTTTCCTTACTTAACAGAAGGCGTGTTTTCCTTATTTAACAGAAGGCAGGTTTTCCTTACTTAACAGAAGGTGGGTTTTCCTTACTTAGAGGAAGGCAGTTTTTCCTTACTTAGAGGAAAGTGGGTTTTCCTTATTTAGAGGAAGGTGGGTTTTCCTTACTTAGAGGAAAGCGGGTTTACCTAACTTAGAGGAAGGCGGGTTTTCCTTACATAGAGGATGGCGGGTTTTGCTTACTTAGAGGAAGGTTGGTTTTCCTTACTTAGAAGAAGCCGGGTTTTCCTTACCTATAGGAAGGCAAGTTTTTCTTACTTAGAGGAAGGCATGTTTTCCTTACTAAGAACAAGGTGGGTTTTGCTTACTTAGAACAAGGTGGGTTTTCCTTACTCAGAACAAGGCGGGTTTTCCTTACTTTGAGGAAGGCGGATTTTCCTTACTTAGAGGAAAGTGGGTTTTCCTTACCTAGAAGAAGATGAGTTTTCCTTTCTTACTTAGAGGAAGGTGGCTTTTCCTTACTTAACAGAAGGCGGGTTTTCCTTACTTAGAGGAAGGCGGGTTTTCCTTACTTAACAGAAGGTGTGTTTTCCTTACTTAGAGGAAGGCAGGTTTTCCTTACTTAAAAGAAGGCGGGTTTTCCTTACTTAGAGGAAGGTGGGTTTTCCTTACTTAAAAGAAGGCGGGTTTTCCTTACTTAGAGGAAGGTGGGTTTTCCTTACTTAACAGAAGGTGGGTTTTCCTTACTTAACAGAAGGCGGGTTTTCCTTACTTAACAGAAGGTGGGTTTTCCTTACTTAGGGAAAGGCAGATTTTCCTTACTTAGAGGAAGGTGGGTTTTCCTTACTTAGAGGAAGGCAGGTTTTCTTACTTAGAGGATGGCGGGTTTTCCTTGCTTAGAGGAAGGCGGGTTTTCCTTACTTAGAGGAAGGCAGGTTTTCCTTACTTAGAGGATGGCGGGTTTTCCTTACCTAGAGAAAGGCGGGTTCTCCTTACTTAGAGGAAAGCGGGTTTTCCTTACTTAGAGGAAGGTTGGTTTTCCTTACTTAGAGGAAAGCGGGTTTTGCTTACTTAGAGGAAAGTGGGTTTTCCTTGCTTAGAAGAAGCCGGGTTTTCCTTACTTAGAGGAAGGTAGGGTTTTCTTACTTAGAGGAAGGCCGGTTTTCCTTACTTAGAGGAAGGCAGGTTTTCCTTACTTAGAGGAAGGCAGGTTTTCCTTGAGTAGAGGAAGGCAGGTTTTCGTTACTTAGAGGAAGGCAGGTTTTCCTTACTTAGAGGATGGCGGCTTTTCCTTACCTAATAAAAGGCAGGCTTTTCTTACTTAGAGGAAGGCGGGTTTTCCTTACTTAGAGGAAGGTAGGGTTTCCTTACTTAGTGGAAGGCAGGGTTTCCTTACTTAGAGGAAGGCAGGTTTTGCTTACTTAGAACAAGGCGGGTTTTCCTTAATTAGAACAAGGCGGGTTTTCCTTACTTAGAGGAAGGTGGGTTTACTTTACTTAACAGAAGGCGGGTTTTCCTTGCGTAGAGGAAGGCAGGTTTTCCTTACTTAGTGGAAGGCAGGTTTTCATTACTTAGAGGATGGCGGGTTTTTCTTACTTAAAAGAAGGCGGGTTTTCCTTACTTAGAGGACTGTGGGTTTTCCTTACTTAAAAGAAGGCGGGTTTTTCGTACTTAGAGGAAGGTGGGTTTTCCTTACTTAACAGAATGTGGGTTTTCCTTACTTAACAGAAGGCGGGTTTTCCTTACTTAACAGAAGGTGGGTTTTCCTTACTTAGAGAAAGGCAGATTTTCCTTACTTAGAGGAAGGTGGGTTTTCCTTACTTAGAGGAAGGCAGGTTTTCCTTACTTAACAGATGGCAGGTTTTCCTTACTTAACAGAAGG
The DNA here is from genome assembly GCF_027579735.1 of Bombina bombina. Taxonomy (NCBI): domain Eukaryota; kingdom Metazoa; phylum Chordata; class Amphibia; order Anura; family Bombinatoridae; genus Bombina; species Bombina bombina. Next base: position 231,154 of record NW_026511564.1, read on the forward strand.
TGGGTTTTCCTTACTTAACAGAAGGTGGGTTTTCCTTACTTAGAGGAAGGCAGGTTTTCCTTACTTAGAGGAAGGCGGGTTTTCCTTACTTAGAGGAAGGCGGGTTTTCCTTACTTAACAGAAGGCGTGTTTTCCTTACTTAGAGGAAGGCGGGTTTTCCTTACTTAAAAGAAGGCGGGTTTTCCTTACTTAGAGGAAGGTGGGTTTTCCTTACTTAAAAGAAGGCGGGTTTTCCTTACTTAGAGGAAGGTGGGTTTTCCTTACTTAACAGAATGTGGGTTTTCCTTACTTAACAGAAGGCGGGTTTTCCTTACTTAACAGAAGGTGGGTTTTCCTTACTTAGAGAAAGGCAGATTTTCCTTACTTAGAGGAAGGTGGGTTTTCCTTACTTAGAGGAAGGCAGGTTTTCCTTACTTAACAGATGGCAGGTTTTCCTTACTTAACAGAAGGTGGGTTTTCCTTACTTAACAGAAGGTGGGTTTTCCTTATTTAGAGGAAGGCAGGTTTTCCTTACTTAGAGGAAGGCGGGTTTTCCTTACTTAAAAGAAGGCAGGTTTTCCTTACTTAGAGGAAGGCGGATTTTCCTTACTAGAGGAAGGCGGGTTTTCCTTACTTAGAGGAAGGTGGGTTTTCCTTACTTAGAGGAAGGCGGGTTTTCCTTAGAGGAAGGCGGGTTTTCCTTACTTAACAGAAGGCGTGTTTTCCTTACTTAACAGAAGGCAGGTTTTCCTTACTTAACAGAAGGTGGGTTTTCCTTACTTAGAGGAAGGCAGGTTTTCCTTGCTTAGAGGAAAGTGGGTTTTCCTTATTTAGAGGAAGGTAGGTTTTCCTTACTTAGAGTAATGCGGGTTTACCTAACTTAGAGGAAGGCGGGTTTTCCTTACATAGAGGATGGCGGGTTTTGCTTACTTAGAGGAAGGTTGGTTTTCCTTACTTAGAAGAAGCCGGGTTTTCCTTACCTATAGGAAGGCAAGTTTTTCTTACTTAGAGGAAGGCATGTTTTCCTTACTAAGAACAAGGTGGGTTTTGCTTACTTAGAACAAGGTGGGTTTTCCTTACTCAGAACAAGGCGGGTTTTCCTTACTTTGAGGAAGGCGGATTTTCCTTACTTAGAGGAAAGTGGGTTTTCCTTACCTAGAAGAAGATGAGTTTTCCTTTCTTACTTAGAGGAAGGTGGCTTTTCCTTACTTAACAGAAGGCGGGTTTTCCTTACTTAGAGGAAGGCGGGTTTTCCTTACTTAACAGAAGGTGTGTTTTCCTTACTTAGAGGAAGGCAGGTTTTCCTTACTTAGTGGAAGGCAGGTTTTCATTACTTAGAGGAAGGCAGGTTTTCCTTACTTAAAAGAAGGCGGGTTTTCCTTACTTAGAGGACTGTGGGTTTTCCTTACTTAAAAGAAGGCGGGTTTTTCGTACTTAGAGGAAGGTGGGTTTTCCTTACTTAACAGAATGTGGGTTTTCCTTACTTAACAGAAGGCGGGTTTTCCTTACTTAACAGAAGGTGGGTTTTCCTTACTTAGAGAAAGGCAGATTTTCCTTACTTAGAGGAAGGTGGGTTTTCCTTACTTAGAGGAAGGCAGGTTTTCCTTACTTAACAGATGGCAGGTTTTCCTTACTTAACAGAAGGTGGGTTTTCCTTACTTAACAGAAGGTGGGTTTTCCTTATTTAGAGGAAGGCAGGTTTTCCTTACTTAACAGAAGGCGGGTTTTCCTTACTTAGAGGAAGGCGGGTTTTCCTTACTTAACAGAAGGCGTGTTTTCCTTACTTAGAGGAAGGCAGGTTTTCCTTACTTAAAAGAAGGCGGGTTTTCCTTACTTAGAGGAAGGTGGGTTTTCCTTACTTAAAAGAAGGCGGGTTTTCCTTACTTAGAGGAAGGTGGGTTTTCCTTACTTAACAGAATGTGGGTTTTCCTTACTTAACAGAAGGCGGGTTTTCCTTACTTAACAGAAGGTGGGTTTTCCTTACTTAGAGAAAGGCAGATTTTCCTTACTTAGAGGAAGGTTGGTTTTCCTTACTTAGAGGAAGGCAGGTTTTCCTTACTTAACAGATGGCAGGTTTTCCTTACTTAACAGAAGGTGGGTTTTCCTTACTTAACAGAAGGTGGGTTTTCCTTATTTAGAGGAAGGCAGGTTTTCCTTACTTAGAGGAAGGCGGGTTTTCCTTACTTAAAAGAAGGCAGGTTTTCCTTACTTAGAGGAAGGCGGATTTTCCTTACTAGAGGAAGGCGGGTTTTCCTTACTTAGAGGAAGGTGGGTTTTCCTTACTTAGAGGAAGGCGGGTTTTCCTTAGAGGAAGGCGGGTTTTCCTTACTTAACAGAAGGCGTGTTTTCCTTACTTAACAGAAGGCAGGTTTTCCTTACTTAACAGAAGGTGGGTTTTCCTTACTTAGAGGAAGGCAGTTTTTCCTTACTTAGAGGAAAGTGGGTTTTCCTTATTTAGAGGAAGGTGGGTTTTCCTTACTTAGAGTAAAGCGGGTTTACCTAACTTAGAGGAAGGCGGGTTTTCCTTACATAGAGGATGGCGGGTTTTGCTTACTTAGAGGAAGGTTGGTTTTCCTTACTTAGAAGAAGCCGGGTTTTCCTTACCTATAGGAAGGCAAGTTTTTCTTACTTAGAGGAAGGCATGTTTTCCTTACTAAGAACAAGGTGGGTTTTGCTTACTTAGAACAAGGTGGGTTTTCCTTACTCAGAACAAGGCGGGTTTTCCTTACTTTGAGGAAGGCGGATTTTCCTTACTTAGAGGAAAGTGGGTTTTCCTTACCTAGAAGAAGATGAGTTTTCCTTTCTTACTTAGAGGAAGGTGGCTTTTCCTTACTTAACAGAAGGCGGGTTTTCCTTACTTAGAGGAAGGCGGGTTTTCCTTACTTAACAGAAGGTGTGTTTTCCTTACTTAGAGGAAGGCAGGTTTTCCTTACTTAAAAGAAGGCGGGTTTTCCTTACTTAGAGGAAGGTGGGTTTTCCTTACTTAAAAGAAGGCGGGTTTTCCTTACTTAGAGGAAGGTGGGTTTTCCTTACTTAACAGAAGGTGGGTTTTCCTTACTTAACAGAAGGCGGGTTTTCCTTACTTAACAGAAGGTGGGTTTTCCTTACTTAGGGAAAGGCAGATTTTCCTTACTTAGAGGAAGGTGGGTTTTCCTTACTTAGAGGAAGGCAGGTTTTCTTACTTAGAGGATGGCGGGTTTTCCTTGCTTAGAGGAAGGCGGGTTTTCCTTACTTAGAGGAAGGCAGGTTTTCCTTACTTAGAGGATGGCGGGTTTTCCTTACCTAGAGAAAGGCGGGTTCTCCTTACTTAGAGGAAAGCGGGTTTTCCTTACTTAGAGGAAGGTTGGTTTTCCTTACTTAGAGGAAAGCGGGTTTTGCTTACTTAGAGGAAAGTGGGTTTTCCTTGCTTAGAAGAAGCCGGGTTTTCCTTACTTAGAGGAAGGTAGGGTTTTCTTACTTAGAGGAAGGCCGGTTTTCCTTACTTAGAGGAAGGCAGGTTTTCCTTACTTAGAGGAAGGCAGGTTTTCCTTGAGTAGAGGAAGGCAGGTTTTCGTTACTTAGAGGAAGGCAGGTTTTCCTTACTTAGAGGATGGCGGCTTTTCCTTACCTAATAAAAGGCAGGCTTTTCTTACTTAGAGGAAGGCGGGTTTTCCTTACTTAGAGGAAGGTAGGGTTTCCTTACTTAGTGGAAGGCAGGGTTTCCTTACTTAGAGGAAGGCAGGTTTTGCTTACTTAGAACAAGGCGGGTTTTCCTTAATTAGAACAAGGCGGGTTTTCCTTACTTAGAGGAAGGTGGGTTTACTTTACTTAACAGAAGGCGGGTTTTCCTTGCGTAGAGGAAGGCAGGTTTTCCTTACTTAGTGGAAGGCAGGTTTTCATTACTTAGAGGAAGGCAGGTTTTCCTTACTTAAAAGAAGGCGGGTTTTCCTTACTTAGAGGACTGTGGGTTTTCCTTACTTAAAAGAAGGCGGGTTTTTCGTACTTAGAGGAAGGTGGGTTTTCCTTACTTAACAGAATGTGGGTTTTCCTTACTTAACAGAAGGCGGGTTTTCCTTACTTAACAGAAGGTGGGTTTTCCTTACTTAGAGAAAGGCAGATTTTCCTTACTTAGAGGAAGGTGGGTTTTCCTTACTTAGAGGAAGGCAGGTTTTCCTTACTTAACAGATGGCAGGTTTTCCTTACTTAACAGAAGGTGGGTTTTCCTTACTTAACAGAAGGTGGGTTTTCCTTATTTAGAGGAAGGCAGGTTTTCCTTACTTAACAGAAGGCGGGTTTTCCTTACTTAGAGGAAGGCGGGTTTTCCTTACTTAACAGAAGGCGTGTTTTCCTTACTTAGAGGAAGGCAGGTTTTCCTTACTTAGAGGAAGGCGGGTTTTCCTTACTTAGAGGAAGGCGGGTTTTCCTTACTTAAAAGAAGGCGGGTTTTTCTTACTTAGAGGAAGGTGGGTTTTCCTTACTTAACAGAATGTGGGTTTTCCTTACTTAACAGAAGGCGGGTTTTCCTTACTTAACAGAAGGTGGGTTTTCCTTACTTAGAGAAAGGCAGATTTTCCTTACTTAGAGGAAGGTGGGTTTTCCTTACTTAGAGGAAGGCAGGTTTTCCTTACTTAACAGATGGCAGGTTTTCCTTACTTAACAGAAGGTGGGTTTTCCTTACTTAACAGAAGGTGGGTTTTCCTTATTTAGAGGAAGGCAGGTTTTCCTTACTTAGAGGAAGGCGGGTTTTCCTTACTTAGAGGAAGGCAGGTTTTCCTTACTTAGAGGAAGGCGGATTTTCCTTACTAGAGGAAGGCGGGTTTTCCTTACTTAGAGGAAGGTGGGTTTTCCTTCCTTAGAGGAAGGCGGGTTTTCCTTAGAGGAAGGCGGGTTTTCCTTACTTAACAGAAGGCGTGTTTTCCTTACTTAACAGAAGGCAGGTTTTCCTTACTTAACAGAAGGTGGGTTTTCCTTACTTAGAGGAAGGCAGGTTTTCCTTGCTTAGAGGAAAGTGGGTTTTCCTTATTTAGAGGAAGGTAGGTTTTCCTTACTTAGAGTAAAGCGGGTTTACCTAACTTAGAGGAAGGCGGGTTTTCCTTACATAGAGGATGGCGGGTTTTGCTTACTTAGAGGAAGGTTGGTTTTCCTTACTTAGAAGAAGCCGGGTTTTCCTTACCTATAGGAAGGCAAGTTTTTCTTACTTAGAGGAAGGCATGTTTTCCTTACTAAGAACAAGGTGGGTTTTGCTTACTTAGAACAAGGTGGGTTTTCCTTACTCAGAACAAGGCGGGTTTTCCTTACTTTGAGGAAGGCGGATTTTCCTTACTTAGAGGAAAGTGGGTTTTCCTTACCTAGAAGAAGATGAGTTTTCCTTTCTTACTTAGAGGAAGGTGGCTTTTCCTTACTTAACAGAAGGCGGGTTTTCCTTACTTAGAGGAAGGCGGGTTTTCCTTACTTAACAGAAGGTGTGTTTTCCTTACTTAGAGGAAGGCAGATTTTCCTTACTTAAAAGAAGGCGGGTTTTCCTTACTTAGAGGAAGGTGGGTTTTCCTTACTTAAAAGAAGGCGGGTTTTCCTTACTTAGAGGAAGGTGGGTATTCCTTACTTAACAGAATGTGGGTTTTCCTTACTTAACAGAAGGCGGGTTTTCCTTACTTAACAGAAGGTGGGTTTTCCTTACTTAGGGAAAGGCAGATTTTCCTTACTTAGAGGAAGGTGGGTTTTCCTTACTTAGAGGAAGGCAGGTTTTCCTTACTTAACAGATGGCAGGTTTTCCTTACTTAACAGAAGGTGGGTTTTCCTTACTTAACAGAAGGTGGGTTTTCCTTATTTAGAGGAAGGCAGGTTTTCCTTACTTAACAGAAGGCGGGTTTTCCTTACTTAGAGGAAGGCGGGTTTTCCTTACTTAACAGAAGGCGTGTTTTCCTTACTTAGAGGAAGGCAGGTTTTCCTTACTTAAAAGAAGGCGGGTTTTCCTTACTTAGAGGAAGGTGGATTTTCCTTACTTAAAAGAAGGCGGGTTTTCCTTACTTAGAGGAAGGTGGGTTTTCCTTACTTAACAGAATGTGGGTTTTCCTTACTTAACAGAAGGCGGGTTTTCCTTACTTAACAGAAGGTGGGTTTTCCTTACTTAGAGAAAGGCAGATTTTCCTTACTTAGAGGAAGGTGGGTTTTCCTTACTTAGAGGAAGGCAGGTTTTCCTTATTTAACAGATGGCAGGTTTTCCTTACTTAACAGAAGGTGGGTTTTCCTTACTTAACAGAAGGTGAGTTTTCCTTATTTAGAGGAAGGCAGGTTTTCCTTACTTAGAGGAAGGCGGGTTTTCCTTACTTAACAGAAGGCAGGTTTTCCTTACTTAGAGGAAGGCAGGTTTTCCTTACTTAGAGGAAGGCGGATTTTCCTTACTAGAGGAAGGCGGGTTTTTCTTACTTAGAGGAAGGTGGGTTATCCTTACTTAGAGGAAGGCGGGTTTTCCTTAGAGGAAGGCGGGTTTTCCTTACTTAACAGAAGGCGTGTTTTCCTTACTTAACAGAAGGCAGGTTTTCCTTACTTAACAGAAGGTGCGTTTTCTTTACTTAGAGGAAGGCAGGTTTTCCTTACTTAGATTAAAGTGGGTTTTCCTTATTTAGAGGAAGGTGGGTTTTCCTTACTTAACAGAATGTGGGTTTTCCCTACTTAGAGGAAGGCAGGTTTTCCTTACTAGAGGAAGGCGAGTTTTCCTTACTTAGAGGAAGGCAGGTTTTCCTTACTTAGAGGAAGGTGGGGTTTCCTTACTTAGAGGAAGGCAGGTTTTCCTTAATAGAGGAAGGTGGGTTTTCCTTACTTAGAGGAAGGCGGGTTTTCCTTACTTAACAGAAGGCGGGTTTTCCTTACTTAACAAAAGGCGGGTTTTCCTTACTTAACAGAAGGCAGGTTTTCCTTATTTAAGAGAAGGTGGGTTTTCCTTACTTAGAGGAAGGCAGGTTTTCCTTACTTAGAGGAAAGTGGGTTTTCCTTACTTAGAGGAAGGTGGGTTTTCCTTACTTAACAGAGTGTGAGTTTTCCTTACTTAGAGGAAGGCAGGTTTTCCTTACTTAGAGGAAGGTGGGTTATCCTTACTTAGAGGAAGGTGGGTTTTCCTTACTTAACAGAAGGCAGGTTTTTCTTACTTAACAGAAGGCGGGTTTAACTTACTTAACAGAAGGCAGGTTTTCCTTACTTAACAGAAAGTGGGTTTTCCTTACTTAACAGAAAGCGAGTTTTCCTGACTTAGAGGAAGGCGGGTTTTCCTTACTTAGAGGAAGGTGGGTTTTTCTTACTTCGAGGAAGGCGGGTTTTCCTTACTTAACAGAAGGTGGGTTTTCCTTACTTAGAGGAAGGCGGGTTTTACTTACTTAGAGGAAGGCGGGTTTTTCTTACTTAGAGGAAGACGGGTTTTCCTTACTTAGAGGAAGGTGGGTTTTCCTTGCTTAGAGGAAGGCTGGTTTTTCTTACTTAGAGGAAGACGGGTTTTCTTTTCTTAGAGAAAGGCGGGTTTTCTTTACTAAGAGGAAGGCTGGTTTTCCTTACTTAGAGGAAGACTGGTTTTCCTTACTTAGAGGAAGGCATGTTTTCCTTACTTAGAGGAAGACGGGTTTTCCTTACTTAGAAAATGGCGGGTTTTCCTTACCTAATAGAAAGCAGGTTTTCCTTACTTAGAGGAAGGCAGGTTTTCCTTACCTAGAGGAAAGCAGGTTATCCTTAGATGAAGGAGGGTTTTCCTTACTTAGAAGATTGTGGGTTTTCCTTACTTAGAGGAAGGCGGGTTTTCCTTACTTAGAGGAAGACAGGTTTTTCTTACTTAGAGGAAGACGGGTTTTCTTTACTTAGAGGAAGACAGGTTTTCCTTACTTAGAGAAAGGCAGGATTTCCTTATGCAGAGGATGGCAGGTTTTCCCTACTTAGAGGATGGCAGGTTTTTCCTACTTAGAGGATGGCAAGTTTTCCTTACCTAATAGAAAGCGGGTTTTCCTTAATTAGAGGAAGGTAGGTTTTCCTTACTTAGAGTAAAGCGGGTTTACCTAACTTAGAGGAAGGCGGGTTTTCCTTACTTAGAAGAAGCCGGGTTTTCCTTACTTAGAGGAAAGCGGGTTTTCCTTACTTAGAGGAAGGTGGGTTTTCCTTACTTAGAGGAAAGCGGGTTTTGCTTACTTAGAGGAAAGTGGGTTTTCCTTGCTTAGAAGAAACTGGGTTTTCCTTACTTAGAGGAAGGTAGGGTTTTCTTACTTAGAGGAAGGCAGGTTTTGCTTACTTAGAACAAGGTGTGTTTTCCTTACTTAGAAGAAGGTGGGTTTTTCTTGCTTAGAGGAAGGCCGGTTTTCCTTACTTAGAGGAAGGTGGGTTTTCCTTACTTAGAGGAAGGCGGGTTTTTCTTACTTCGAGAAAGCCAGGATATCCTTGCTTAGAGGAAGGCAGGTTTTCCTTGCTTAGAGGAAGGCAGGTTTTCTTACTTAGAGGATGGCGGGTTTTCCTTGCTTAGAGGAAGGCGGGTTTTCCTTACTTAGAGGAAGGCAGGTTTTCCTTACTTAGAGGATGGCGGGTTTTCCTTACCTAGAGAAAGGCGGGTTCTCCTTACTTAGAGGAAAGCGGGTTTTCCTTACTTAGAGGAAGGTTGGTTTTCCTTACTTAGAGGAAAGCGGGTTTTGCTTACTTAGAGGAAAGTGGGTTTTCCTTGCTTAGAAGAAGCCGGGTTTTCCTTACTTAGAGGAAGGTAGGGTTTTCTTACTTAGAGGAAGGCCGGTTTTCCTTACTTAGAGGAAGGCAGGTTTTCCTTACTTAGAGGAAGGCAGGTTTTCCTTGAGTAGAGGAAGGCAGGTTTTCGTTACTTAGAGGAAGGCAGGTTTTCCTTACTTAGAGGATGGCGGCTTTTCCTTACCTAATAAAAGGCAGGCTTTTCTTACTTAGAGGAATGCGGGTTTTCCTTACTTAGAGGAAGGTAGGGTTTCCTTACTTAGAGGAAGGCAGGGTTTCCTTACTTAGAGGAAGGCAGGTTTTGCTTACTTAGAACAAGGCGGGTTTTCCTTAATTAGAACAAGGCGGGTTTTCCTTACTTAGAGGAAGGTGGGTTTACTTTACTTAACAGAAGGCGGGTTTTCCTTGCGTAGAGGAAGGCAGGTTTTCCTTACTTAGTGGAAGGCAGGTTTTCATTACTTAGAGGAAGGCAGGTTTTCCTTACTTAAAAGAAGGCGGGTTTTCCTTACTTAGAGGACTGTGGGTTTTCCTTACTTAAAAGAAGGCGGGTTTTTCGTACTTAGAGGAAGGTGGGTTTTCCTTACTTAACAGAATGTGGGTTTTCCTTACTTAACAGAAGGCGGGTTTTCCTTACTTAACAGAAGGCGGGTTTTCCTTACTTAGAGGAAGGCGGGTTTTCCTTACTTAGAGGAAGGTGGGTTTTCCTTACTTAGAGGAAGGCAGGTTTTCCTTACTTAACAGATGGCAGGTTTTCCTTACTTAACAGAAGGTGGGTTTTCCTTACTTATCAGAAGGTGGGTTTTCCTTATTTAGAGGAAGGCAGGTTTTCCTTACTTAACAGAAGGCGGGTTTTCCTTACTTAGAGGAAGGCGGGTTTTCCTTACTTAACAGAAGGCGTGTTTTCCTTACTTAGAGGAAGGCAGGTTTTCCTTACTTAAAAGAAGGCGGGTTTTCCTTACTTAGAGGAAGGTGGGTTTTCCTTACTTAAAAGAAGGCGGGTTTTCCTTACTTAGAGGAAGGTGGGTTTTCCTTACTTAACAGAATGTGGGTTTTCCTTACTTAACAGAAGGCGGGTTTTCCTTACTTAAAAGAAGGTGGGTTTTCCTTACTTAGAGAAAGGCAGATTTTCCTTACTTAGAGGAAGGTGGGTTTTCCTTACTTAGAGGAAGGCAGGTTTTCCTTACTTAACAGATGGCAGGTTTTCCTTACTTAACAGAAGGTGGGTTTTCCTTACTTAACAGAAGGTGGGTTTTCCTTATTTAGAGGAAGGCAGGTTTTCCTTACTTAGAGGAAGGCGGGTTTTCCTTACTTAAAAGAAGGCAGGTTTTCCTTAATTAGAGGAAGGCGGATTTTCCTTACTAGAGGAAGGCGGGTTTTCCTTACTTAGAGGAAGGTGGGTTTTCCTTACTTAGAGGAAGGCGGGTTTTCCTTAGAGGAAGGCGGGTTTTCCTTACTTAACAGAAGGCGTGTTTTCCTTACTTAACAGAAGGCAGGTTTTCCTTACTTAACAGAAGGTGGGTTTTCCTTACTTAGAGGAAGGCAGGTTTTCCTTGCTTAGAGGAAAGTGGGTTTTCCTTATTTAGAGGAAGGTAGGTTTTCCTTACTTAGAGTAAAGCGGGTTTACCTAACTTAGAGGAAGGCGGGTTTTCCTTACATAGAGGATGGCGGGTTTTGCTTACTTAGAGGAAGGTTGGTTTTCCTTACTTAGAAGAAGCCGGGTTTTCCTTACCTATAGAAAGGCAAGTTTTTCTTACTTAGAGGAAGGCATGTTTTCCTTACTAAGAACAAGGTGGGTTTTGCTTACTTAGAACAAGGTGGGTTTTCCTTACTCAGAACAAGGCGGGTTTTCCTTACTTTGAGGAAGGCGGATTTTCCTTACTTAGAGGAAAGTGGGTTTTCCTTACCTAGAAGAAGATGAGTTTTCCTTTCTTACTTAGAGGAAGGTGGCTTTTCCTTACTTAACAGAAGGCGGGTTTTCCTTACTTAGAGGAAGGCGGGTTTTCCTTACTTAACAGAAGGTGTGTTTTCCTTACTTAGAGGAAGGCAGGTTTTCCTTACTTAAAAGAAGGCGGGTTTTCCTTACTTAGAGGAAGGTGGGTTTTCCTTACTTAAAAGAAGGCGGGTTTTCCTTACTTAGAGGAAGGTGGGTATTCCTTACTTAACAGAATGTGGGTTTTCCTTACTTAACAGAAGGCGGGTTTTCCTTACTTAACAGAAGGTGGGTTTTTCTTACTTAGGGAAAGGCAGATTTTCCTTACTTAGAGGAAGGTGGGTTTTCCTTACTTAGAGGAAGGCAGGTTTTCTTACTTAGAGGATGGCGGGTTTTCCTTGCTTAGAGGAAGGCGGGTTTTCCTTACTTAGAGGAAGGCAGGTTTTCCTTACTTAGAGGATGGCGGGTTTTCCTTACCTAGAGAAAGGCGGGTTCTCCTTACTTAGAGGAAAGCGGGTTTTCCTTACTTAGAGGAAGGTTGGTTTTCCTTACTTAGAGGAAAGCAGGTTTTGCTTACTTAGAGGAAAGTGGGTTTTCCTTGCTTAGAAGAAGCCGGGTTTTCCTTACTTAGAGGAAGGTAGGGTTTTCTTACTTAGAGGAAGGCCGGTTTTCCTTACTTAGAGGAAGGCAGGTTTTCCTTACTTAGAGGAAGGCAGGTTTTCCTTGAGTAGAGGAAGGCAGGTTTTCGTTACTTAGAGGAAGGCAGGTTTTCCTTACTTAGAGGATGGCGGCTTTTCCTTACCTAATAAAAGGCAGGCTTTTCTTACTTAGAGGAAGGCGGGTTTTCCTTACTTAGAGGAAGGTAGGGTTTCCTTACTTAGAGGAAGGCAGGGTTTCCTTACTTAGAGGAAGGCAGGTTTTGCTTACTTAGAACAAGGCGGGTTTTCCTTAATTAGAACAAGGCGGGTTTTCCTTACTTAGAGGAAGGTGGGTTTACTTTACTTAACAGAAGGCGGGTTTTCCTTGCGTAGAGGAAGGCAGGTTTTCCTTACTTAGTGGAAGGCAGGTTTTCATTACTTAGAGGAAGGCAGGTTTTCCTTACTTAAAAGAAGGCGGGTTTTCCTTACTTAGAGGACTGTGGGTTTTCCTTACTTAAAAGAAGGCGGGTTTTTCGTACTTAGAGGAAGGTGGGTTTTCCTTACTTAACAGAATGTGGGTTTTCCTTACTTAACAGAAGGCGGGTTTTCCTTACTTAACAGAAGGTGGGTTTTCCTTACTTAGAGAAAGGCAGATTTTCCTTACTTAGAGGAAGGTGGGTTTTCCTTACTTAGAGGAAGGAAGGTTTTCCTTACTTAACAGATGGCAGGTTTTCCTTACTTAACAGAAGGTGGGTTTTCCTTACTTAACAGAAGGTGGGTTTTCCTTATTTAGAGGAAGGTAGGTTTTCCTTACTTAACAGAAGGCGGGTTTTCCTTACTTAGAGGAAGGCGGGTTTTCCTTACTTAACAGAAGGCGTGTTTTCCTTACTTAGAGGAAGGCAGGTTTTCCTTACTTAAAAGAAGGCGGGTTTTCCTTACTTAGTATAATGTTACTCTCAATTAATGTTTGTTATATGGAACACAACAGTAGTAAAAATTTGGTTGTTACACTTTATTTATTGAATCAACTACTGACAAGCAGATTCTAAAAAATAAAGTGTTTTATTATTTCAAAATATACACAGTCTATATCTTTATCTTATAAACACACACTGTATACCTTTTGACAGAATAATTAAAGTATTGGACAGGGAAATATAAGACCACCTTATGGTAAAAACAGGTTGTTAATAACAACTCTGATTCACAGGTTGTTAAATGAAGCAAGCAAGACTGGGCTATGGTAGAAGTAAGGTAAAGTTATTCAGAACACACTCTGGCTCAGCGTGCAGAAAAGTACACAGATCCTGGATTCACACTCAAAGAATAATTTCAGGATGGAGAGCGTAATACTACCTAAATATGTATAATCAAATACTGCAATATTTGTAAGTGGTAGCAAGCTAAGCAGTCAGTAGTAGTATTTGCAGAGAGTGTACCTGAAATGCTGCAGGAGCTGAGAAGTCTGATGTGGAGCAGGCAGGCAGCGTGTGAATGCTAAATGAGGAGGAAGTGAGCCTGTGAAGTCACTGGCAGAGCTGACAGCCTGGAATGTAGCAGCGGCTGCTGCTGAAGCAGAGAGACACTGAGAGAAGGTAATAAATCTTCCTTTACCCCACTGAGGAATCTTGCAGAGGCATCAAATGAGGAAGTAAGTGAGAGTAGGATCCGGTATTTAGGAAATCCAGCAGATATTTCAACCTGTTAGAAAATAAGGCAGAGAGGCTTAGACAACTTGTAATCCAGAGCATAATACAAGGAGTACTCAGTGGATACTGGAACACAATACCAAGCACTGATTGCAATGTGCTGTGTTGTTTTATAGGAGGAGCAATCAATTAGGAGAAACTTCAGAGTCTCTTAAAGAAACAGTGCTCAACCCTGACATGACCCCCCGCTCAAGGAAGCTGTTCCACAGCGGTAGGACGGGGTCGATCAGGATGCCTGCGATGAAATTGAGACGTAAGGCGAGGAGCATTCAAGTTGGTGATGGGTTCCCAGGTGTCCTCGTCAGGTGAATAATTTTTCCACCTAACCAGATATTGTAAGACCCCCTTATAAAATCTGGAAGGTTTTCCTTACTTAGAGGAAGGTGGGTTTTCCTTACTTAGAGGAAGGCAGGTTTTTCTTACTTCGAGAAAGCCAGGATATCCTTGCTTAGAGGAAGGCAGGTTTTCCTTGCTTAGAGGAAGGCAGGTTTTTCTTATTTAGAGGATGGCGGGTTTTCCTTGCTTAGAGGAAGGCGGGTTTTCCTTACTTAGAGGAAGGCAGGTTTTCCTTACTTAGAGGATGGCGGGTTTTCCTTACCTAGAGAAAGGCGGGTTTTCCTTACTTAGAGGAAAGCGGGTTTTCCTTACATAGAGGAAGGTTGGTTTTCCTTACTTAGAGGAAACCTGGGTTTTGCTTACTTAGAGGAAAGTGGGTTTTCCTTGCTTAGAAGAAGCCGGGTTTTCCTTACTTAGAGGAAGGTAGGGTTTTCTTACTTAGAGGAAGGCCGGTTTTCCTTACTTAGAGGAAGGCAGGTTTTCCTTACTTAGAGGAAGGCAGGTTTTCCTTGCGTAGAGGAAGGCAGGTTTTCCTTACTTAGAGGAAGGCAGGTTTTCCTTACTTAGAGGATGGCGGGTTTTCCTTACCTAATAAAAGGCGGGCTTTCCTTACTTAGAGGAAGGCGGGTTTTCCTTACTTAGAGGAAGGTAGGGTTTCCTTACTTAGAGGAAGGCAGGGTTTCCTTACTTAGAGGAAGGCAGGTTTTCCTTACTTAGAGGATGGCGGGTTTTCCTTACCTAATAAAAGGCGGGCTTTCCTTACTTAGAGGAAGGCGGGTTTTCCTTACTTAGAGGAAGGTAGGGTTTCCTTACTTAGAGGAAGGCAGGGTTTCCTTACTTAGAGGAAGGCAGGTTTTGCTTACTTAGAACAAGGCGGGTTTTCCTTAATTAGAACAAGGCAGGTTTTCCTTACTTAGAGGAAGGCGGGTTTACATTACTTAGAGGAAGGCGGGTTTACATTACTTAACAGAAGGCGGGTTTTCCTTGCGTAGAGGAAGGCAGGTTTTCCTTACTTAGTGGAAGGCAGGTTTTCATTACTTAGAGGATGGCGGGTTTTCCTTACCTAATAAAAGGTGGGTTTTCCTTACTTAGAGGAAGGCGGGTTTTGTTTACTTAGAAGAAGGTGGGTTTTCCTTACTTAGATGAAGCCAGGTTTTCCTTACTTAGAGGAAGGCAGGTTTTTCTTACTTAGAGGAAGGCAGGTTTTGCTTACTTAGAACAAGGCGGGTTTTCCTTAATTAAAAAAAAAGGCGGGTATTCCTTACTTAGAAGAAGGCGGGTTTACCTTACTTAACAGAAGGCGGGTTTTCCTTACTTAACAGAAGGCGGTTTTTCCTTACTAAGAGGAAGGCGGGTTTTCCTTACCTAGAGGAATGGGGGTTTTCCTTACCTAATGGAAAGCGGGTTTTCCTTACTTAGAGGAAGGCGAGTTTTCCTTACTTAGAGGAAGGCGGGGTTTACTTACCTAGAGGAAGGCGGGTTTTCCTTACTTAACAGAAGGTGGGTTTTCCTTATTCATCAGAAGGCAGGTTTTCCTTACTTAGAGGAAGACGGGTTTTCCTTACTTAGAGGAAGGTAGGTTTTCCTTACTTAGAGTAAAGCGGGTTTACCTAACTTAGAGGAAGGCGGTTTTTCCTTACATAGAGGATGGCGGGTTTAGCTTACTTACAGGAAGGTGGGTTTTCCTTACTTAGAAGAAGCCGGGTTTTCCTTACTTAGAGGAAAGTGGGTTTTCCTTACTTAGAGGAAGGTGGGTTTTCCTTACTTAGAGGAAAGCGGGTTTTGCTTACTTAGAGGAAAGTGGGTTTTCCTTGCATAGAAGAAACCGGGTTTTCCTTACTTAGAGGAAGGTAGGGTTTTCTTACTTAGAGGAAGGCAGGTTTTGCTTACTTAGAACAAGGTGTGTTTTCCTTATTTAGAAGAAGGCGGGTTTTTCTTGCTTAGAGGAAGGCCGGTTTTCCTTACTTAGAGGAAGGTGGGTTTTCCTTACTTAGAGGAAGGCAGGTTTTTCTTACTTCGAGAAAGCCAGGATATCCTTGCTTAGAGGAAGGCAGGTTTTCCTTGCTTAGAGGAAGGCAGGTTTTTCTTATTTAGAGGATGGCGGGTTTTCCTTGCTTAGAGGAAGGCGGGTTTTCCTTACTTAGAGGAAGGCAGGTTTTCCTTACTTAGAGGATGGCGGGTTTTCCTTACCTAGAGAAAGGCGGGTTTTCCTTACTTAGAGGAAAGCGGGTTTTCCTTACTTAGAGGAAGGTTGGTTTTCCTTACTTAGAGGAAAGCTGGGTTTTGCTTACTTAGAGGAAAGTGGGTTTTCCTTGCTTAGAAGAAGCCGGGTTTTCCTTACTTAGAGGAAGGTAGGGTTTTCTTACTTAGAGGAAGGCCGGTTTTCCTTACTTAGAGGAAGGCAGGTTTTCCTTACTTAGAGGAAGGCAGGTTTTCCTTGCGTAGAGGAAGGCAGGTTTTCCTTACTTAGAGGAAGGCAGGTTTTCCTTACTTAGAGGATGGCGGGTTTTCCTTACCTAATAAAAGGCGGGCTTTCCTTACTTAGAGGAAGGCGGGTTTTCCTTACTTAGAGGAAGGTAGGGTTTCCTTACTTAGAGGAAGGCAGGGTTTCCTTACTTAGAGGAAGGCAGGTTTTGCTTACTTAGAACAAGGCGGGTTTTCCTTAATTAGAACAAGGCGGGTTTTCCTTACTTAGAGGAAGGCGGGTTTACTTTACTTAACAGAAGGCGGGTTTTCCTTGCGTAGAGGAAGGCAGGTTTTCCTTACTTAGTGGAAGGCAGGTTTTCATTACTTAGAGGATGGCGGGTTTTCCTTACCTAATAAAAGGTGGGTTTTCCTTACTTAGAGGAAGTCGGGTTTTGTTTACTTAGAAGAAGGTGGGTTTTCCTTACTTAGATGAAGCCAGGTTTTCCTTACTTAGAGGAAGGCAGGTTTTTCTTACTTAGAGGAAGGCAGGTTTTGCTTACTTAGAACAAGGCGGGTTTTCCTTAATTAAAAAAAAGGCGGGTTTTCCTTACTTAGAAGAAGGCGGGTTTACCTTACTTAACAGAAGGCGGGTTTTCCTTACTTAACAGAAGGCGGGTTTTCCTTACTAAGAGGAAGGCGGGTTTTCCTTACCTAGAGGAATGGGGGTTTTCCTTACCTAATGGAAAGCAGGTTTTCCTTACTTAGAGGAAGGCGAGTTTTCCTTACTTAGAGGAAGGCGGGGTTTACTTACCTAGAGGAAGGCGGGTTTTCCTTACTTAACAGAAGGTGGGTTTTCCTTATTCATCAGAAGGCAGGTTTTCCTTACTTAGAGGAAGACAGGTTTTCCTTACTTAGAGGAAGGCGGGTTTTGTTTACTTAGAAGAAGGTGGGTTTTCCTTACTTAGATGAAGCCAGGTTTTCCTTACTTAGAGGAAGGCAGGTTTTTCTTACTTAGAGGAAGGCAGGTTTTGCTTACTTAGAACAAGGTGGGTTTTCCTTAATTAGAAAAAAGGCGGGTTTTCCTTACTTAGAGGAAGGCGGGTTTACCTTACTTAACAGAAGGCGGGTTTTCCTTACTTAACAGAAGGCGGGTTTTCCTTACTAAGAGGAAGGTGGGTTTTCCTTACCTAGAGGAAGGGGGGTTTTCCTTACCTAATGGAAAGCGGGTTTTCCTTACTTAGAGGAAGGCGAGTTTTCCTTACTTAGAGGAAGGCAGGTTTTACTTACCTAGAGGAAGGCAGGTTTTCCTTACTTAACAGAAGGTGGGCTTTCCTTATTCATCTGAAGGCAGGTTTTCCTTACTTAGAGGAAGACGGGTTTCCCTTACTTAGAGGAAAGCCGGTTTTCTTTACTTAGAGGAAGGCGGGTTTTGCTTACTTAGAGGAATGGGGGTTTTCCTTACCTAATGGAAAGCAGGTTTTCCTTACTTAGAGGAAGGTGAGTTTTCCTTACTTAGAGGAAGGAAGGGTTTACTTACCTAGAGGAAGGCGGGTTTTCCTTACTTAACAGAAGGTGGGTTTTCCTTATTCATCAGAAGGCAGGTTTTCCTTACTTAGAGGAAGGCGAGTTTTCCTTACTTAGAGGAAGGCAGGTTTTACTTACCTAGAGGAAGGCAGGTTTTCCCTACTTAACAGAAGATGGGTTTTCCTTACTTAACAGAAGGTGGGTTTTCCTTATTCATCAGAAGGCAGGTTTTCCTTACTTAGAGGAAGACGGGTTTCCCTTACTTAGAGGAAGGCCGGGTTTCTTTACTTAGAGGAAGGCGGGTTTTGCTTACTTAGAGGAATGGGGGTTTTCCTTACCTAATGGAAAGCGGGTTTTCCTTACTTAGAGGAAGGCGGGGTTTACTTACCTAGAGGAAGGTGGGTTTTCCTTACTTAACAGAAGGTAGGTTTTTCTTATTCATCAGAAGGCAGGTTTTCCTTACTTAGAGGAAGGCGAGTTTTCCTTACTTAGAGGAAGGCAGGTTTTACTTACCTAGAGGAAGGCAGGTTTTCCCTACTTAACAGAAGGTGGGTTTTCCTTACTTAACAGAAGGTGGGTTTTCCTTATTCATCAGAAGGCAGGTTTTCCTTACTTAGAGGAAGACGGGTTTCTCTTACTTAGAGGAAGACCGGTTTTCTTTACTTAGAGGAAGGCGGGTTTTGCTTACTTAGAGGAATGGGGTTTTTCCTTACCTAATGGAAAGCGGGTTTTCCTTACTTAGAGGAAGGCGGGTTTTGCTTACTTAGAGGAATGGGGTTTTTCCTTACCTAATGGAAAGCGAGTTTTCCTTACTTAGAGGAAGGCGGGGTTTACTTACCTAGAGGAAGGCGGGTTTTCCTTACTTAACAGAAGGTGGGTTTTCCTTATTCATCAGAAGGCAGGTTTTCCTTACTTAGAGGAAGACAGGTTTTCCTTACCTTACAGAAGGCGGGTTTTCCTTACTTAGAGGAAGGCGGGTTTTCTTTACCTAGAGGAATGGGGGTTTTCCTTACCTAATGGAAAGCAGGTTTTCCTTACTTAGAGGAAGGCAAGTTTTCCTTACTTAGAGGAAGGCGGGGTTTACTTACCTAGAGGAAGGCGGGTTTTCCTTACTTAACAGAAGGTGGGTTTTCCTTATTCATCAGAAGGCAGGTTTTCCTTACTTAGAGGAAGACGAGTTTTCCTTACTTAGAGGAAGGCGGGTTTTGTTTACTTAGAAGAAGGTGGGTTTTCCTTACTTAGATGAAGCTAGGTTTTCCTTACTTAGAGGAAGGCAGGTTTTCCTTACTTAGAACAAGGTGGGTTTTCCTTAATTAGAAAAAAGGCGGGTTTTCCTTACTTAGAGGTAGGCGGGTTTACCTTACTTAACAGAAGGCGGGTTTTCCTTACTTAACAGAAGGCGGGTTTTCCTTACTAAGAGGAAGGAGGGTTTTCCTTACCTAGAGGAAGGGGGGGTTTCCTTACCTAATGGAAAGCGGGTTTTCCTTACTTAGAGGAAGGCGAGTTTTCCTTACTTAGAGGAAGGCAGGTTTTACTTACCTAGAGGAAGGCAGGTTTTCCCTACTTAACAGAAGGTGGGTTTTCCTTACTTAACAGAAGGTGGGTTTTCCTTATTCATCAGAAGGCAGGTTTTCCTTACTTAGAGGAAGGCCGGTTTTCTTTACTGAGACGAAGGTGGGTTTTGCTTACTTAGAGGAAGGCGGGTTTTCCTTACTTAGAGAAAGGCGGGTTTTCCTTACTTAGAGGAAGGTGGGTTTTCCTTACTTAACAGAAGGTGGGTTTTCCTTACTAAGAGGAAGGCGGGTTTTCCTTACTTAGAGGAATGCAGGTTTTCGTTACTTAGAGGAAGGCAGGTTTTACTTACCTAGAGGAAGGCAGACTTTCCCTACTTAACAGAAGGTGGGTTTTCCTTACTTAACAGAAGGTGGGTTTTCCTTATTCATCAGAAGGCAGGTTTTCCTTACTTAGAGGAAGGCCGGTTTTCTTTACTTAGACGAAGGTGGGTTTTGCTTACTTAGAGGAAGGCGGGTTTTCCTTACTTAGAGAAAGGCGGGTTTTCCTTACTTAGAGGAAGGCGGGTTTTCCTTACTTAACATAAGGCGGGTTTTCCTTACTAAGAGGAAGGCGGGTTTTCCTTACTTAGAGGAATGCAGGTTTTCCTTACTTAGAGGAAGGGGTTTTTTTCTTACCTAATGCACAGTGGGTTTTCCTTACTTAGAGGAAGGCGGGTTTTACTTACCTAGGGGAAGGCGGGTTTTCCTTACTTAACAGAAGGCAGGTTTTCCTTATTTGTCAGAAGGCAGGTTTTCCTTACTTAGAGGAAGGCTTGTTTTCCTTACTTAGAGAAAGACGGGTTTTCCTTGCTTAGAGGAAGGCAGGTTTTCCTTGCTTAGAGGAAGTCCGGTTTTCCTTACTTAGAAGAAGGTGGGTTTTCCTTACTTAGAGAAAGGCGGATTTTCCTTACTTAGAGGAAGCAGGGTTATCCTTGCTTAGAGGAATGCAGGTTTTCCTTGCTTAGAGGAAAGCAGGTTTTTCTTACTTAGAGGATGGCGGGTTTTCCTTACCTAATAGAAAGTGGGTTTTCCTTACTTAGAGGATGGCGGGTTTTCCTTGCTTAGAGTAAGGCCGGTTTTCCTTACTTAGAGGAAGGTGGGTTTTCCTTACTGAGCGGAAGGTGGGTTTTCCTTAATTAGTGGAAGCCGGGTTATCCTTGCTTAGAGTTATGCAGGTTTTCCTTGCTTAGAGGAAGGCAGGTTTTTCTTACTTAGAGGATGGTGGGTTTTCCTTACCTAATAGAAAGTGGGTTTTCCTTACTTAGAGGATGGCGGGTTTTCCTTGCTTAGAGGAAGGCGGGTTTTCCTTACTTAGAGGATGGCGGGTTTTCCTTGCTTAGAGGAAGGCCAGTTTTCCTTATTTAGAGGAAGGCAGTTTTTCCTTACTTAGAAGAAGCCAGGTTTTCCTTACTTAGAGGAAGGCAGTTTTTTCTTACTTAGAGGAAGGCAGGGTTTCCTTACTTAGAGAAAGGCAGGGTTTCCTTACTTAGAGGAAGGCATGTTTTGCTTACTTAGAACCAGGCGGGTTTTCCATACTTAGAACAAGGCAGGTTTTCCTTACTTAGAAGAAGGTAGGTTTTCCTTACTTAGAGGAAGGTGGGTTTTCCTTACTTAGAGGAAGGTGGGTTTTCCTTACTTAGAGGAAGGCCAGTTTTCCTTAATTAGAGGAAGGCTGGTTTTCCTTGCGTAGAGGAAGGCAGGTTTTCCTTACTTAGAGGAAGGCAGGTTTTCCTTACTTAGAGGAAGGCGGCTTTTCCTTACTTAGAGGAAAGCGTGTTCTGTTTACTTAGAGGAAAGTGGGTTTTCCTTGCTTAGAAGAAGCTGAGTTTTCCTTAATTAGAGTGAACTGCTTGTGCAATACTGCCCCTTGCAGATTTGCGGCCAATCGGCCGCTAGCAGGGGGTGTCAATCAGCCCGATCATATAGGATCAGGCGGATTGCTGTACGCAGCCTCAGAGGTGGCGTATGAGTTAAGGAGCAGCAGTCTTTAGACCACTGCTTCTTAACTCCTGTTTCCAGCGAGCCTAAAGGCTTGCGCAGAAACAGGGTGAATTGGCCAAATTCGGCCAATATTACATTGACCCCTGAGAGTGCAGTCCCCTTCTGTGTTTTGCATATGTCTAGGCTGATTACATAAGTCTGTGAACCTTTGACTTGTTCCCAGTTTGTTGGATTGAGAGCTTGCATTTGTATGGCTGTTTAGGGAACCAAGTTTTGGAAGAGACCTTAATGTGGCACCTGAGCTTGTCCCGTTTGACCAGATGCGGTAACTAACTCTTCCAGTTTTGCTTTTTAATCTTAACTGAGAGCTTGTAAGTGAGTGCTGGACTTTCTCTCTGTGTTGTATTAATTTATTTTGTGATTTTGCCTATGGGCCTTGCACCCAAACTTGTCTGGGGTTAACTGTCTAAGACTCTGAAGACAGCACAGCTTTCTGAGAGTGCTAAATAGCACCCAGGGCTGAGCGTGTTGCAGGTTCATGGGATGTGTACCCATTCAAGTTTGAGAGTGCAGTCCCCTTCCGTGTATTGTGTGTGTATATATATATATATATATTTATATATATTTATATAAACACACACACATTTAATATATATATATATATATATATATATATATATATATATATATATATATATATATATATATAGCCAAGAAAAGGATTGTGCAGACAACGGTCAATATGGATAAAACTTCATCTTTATTGTGCAAAACATAAAAGCATTCCAGGGGTCAGCACAAGCACACAACAACACGAATGTCCGCTAACATGTTTCGGCCCTCAGGCCGTAATCATAGCTAAAGGACTGTGCACCTGTGTTTCTTAAAAGGCAACAGGATCTCATTGATTGGTTAAAATAAAGAGCATGTTGTGTGAAGGTTAACCCTATGGGAACCCACTTTAATTTACATACATACATACATATGTGCATTGCCCATCTAAGAACATAGACAGATAGATACTTAATAATAAATGGCATAAATTGTAGTATATAAATATAAATACATTGTTTGCGCTTGGAGGAATAAATCCAATGTGAGCTTGATGAGCAATGTTCAATATTAATACATTGCAATTCATTATATAATTTCATAATTTCATATGATAATCATCAGCAAAGTTAATCTCACAAGCATACAATTTATATAGTGCAAAAAATGTGCTTCTTAAACACCAGATATTACAAATCTAAATTATCAGGAAACTAAACTAAACTAAACTATCAGCATATAAAATACTTATTTAAATAATGTAACAATATGTGCTACATATAAGAATTTTGTAACAATATATGTTACATATAAGAATTTTATAGGGGGGAGGGAAGAAAAAGCAGAGAAACCGGTCAATATTATACATGATGATAATACAGCATGCTATGTGATATCTGAAATGTTGAAGACATAGGGTGTCAACAAAAAAGGACATTAGAAAGATGTTAGACCATCATTAGGGTTATGTAATAAACCTTTTATGATGCATTCTACACTGAACAGGGAACCAGGGGCGTATAAACATGTTTAAACTAAACTAAATACTAGAACGCATAGTGGTAGTGTATACTTATAGCGTTGGTATCATGAAAAGAGTGTAGTATGTGCACCCCATAACTGCATAGTAGATTACAAGATTGTTAGTGGGTAAATGAGAAGAGACCACTGCACAAGAGGGAAAGGACATTACTCCCAAAAATTAATCAGGTCATATTCTGAATTTAGACCATTGGGTACACGTGTTTGTAATTTAAAAATCCAGAACATTTCCCTCTTCTGCAGTAGCCTGTCTCTGTCACCCCCTCTAGGTGGACAGAATACTCTCTCAATGGCCTGCCATCTAAGTGTTTCCACACTTTTCTGATGACGTTTCGCAAAGTGTTGCACTAAAGGAGTAGAAGCAACACCTGCCTGGATAGTGGATAAATGATTTTGAATGCGTACTTTTACTTCAGTGGTCGTGAGCCCAACGTATTGTAAATGGCACATAGTGCAGCTTAAGACATAAACTACATACGTTGAGGTACACTTAAGGCAGGATTGTATGGAGTAAACCTCTCCAGTAACTTCCGATCTGACACTATCTGATTGTAGTACATATTCACACACCCTACATTTATTTAGGCACTTGAAGATGCCTTTATGGGTCAGCCAGGAGCTCTGTCCTTTGTCAGTCTTGGGTAAAACAGAAGGAGACAATAAGTTACCAAGTGTAGTTGTCTTCCTATAGGAGCAACGCAAACCTTGTGCAATACAATGCTCAAGTTTGTCATCAGCCGCCAAGAATGAAAAATGTCTTTTGATTATTTTACAAATATCTGCATATTCCTGACTGTACTCCGTGACAAAAGTCACTCCTTTATGCTTATTGAGGGCTTTGAACTTATTATTAGTGCCATCTCCGCTTAAAACCGCAGACCTTTTGGAAAGGTCTGCGGTTTTAAGCGGAGATGGCACTAATAATAAGTTCAAAGCCCTCAATAAGCATAAAGGAGTGACTTTTGTCACGGAGTACAGTCAGGAATATGCAGATATTTGTAAAATAATCAAAAGACATTTTTCATTCTTGGCGGCTGATGACAAACTTGAGCATTGTATTGCACAAGGTTTGCGTTGCTCCTATAGGAAGACAACTACACTTGGTAACTTATTGTCTCCTTCTGTTTTACCCAAGACTGACAAAGGACAGAGCTCCTGGCTGACCCATAAAGACATCTTCAAGTGCCTAAATAAATGTAGGGTGTGTGAATATGTACTACAATCAGATAGTGTCAGATCGGAAGTTACTGGAGAGGTTTACTCCATACAATCCTGCCTTAAGTGTACCTCAACGTATGTAGTTTATGTCTTAAGCTGCACTATGTGCCATTTACAATACGTTGGGCTCACGACCACTGAAGTAAAAGTACGCATTCAAAATCATTTATCCACTATCCAGGCAGGTGTTGCTTCTACTCCTTTAGTGCAACACTTTGCGAAACGTCATCAGAAAAGTGTGGAAACACTTAGATGGCAGGCCATTGAGAGAGTATTCTGTCCACCTAGAGGGGGTGACAGAGACAGGCTACTGCAGAAGAGGGAAATGTTCTGGATTTTTAAATTACAAACACGTGTACCCAAGGGTCTAAATTCAGAATATGACCTGATTAATTTTTGGGAGTAATGTCCTTTCCCTCTTGTGCAGTGGTCTCTTCTCATTTACCCACTAACAATCTTGTAATCTACTATGCAGTTATGGGGTGCACATACTACACTCTTTTCATGATACCAACGCTATAAGTATACACTACCACTATGCGTTCTAGTATTTAGTTTAGTTTAAACATGTTTATACGCCCCTGGTTCCCTGTTCAGTGTAGAATGCATCATAAAAGGTTTATTACATAACCCTAATGATGGTCTAACATCTTTCTAATGTCCTTTTTTGTTGACACCCTATGTCCTCAACATTTCAGATATCACATAGCATGCTGTATTATCATCATGTATAATATTGACCGGTTTCTCTGCTTTTTCTTCCCTCCCCCCTATAAAATTCTTATATGTAACATATATTGTTACAAAATTCTTATATGTAGCACATATTGTTACATTATTTAAATAAGTATTTTATATGCTGATAGTTTAGTTTAGTTTCCTGATAATTTAGATTTGTAATATCTGGTGTTTAAGAAGCACATTTTTTGCACTATATAAATTGTATGCTTGTGAGATTAACTATGCTGATGATTATCATATGAAATTATGAAATTATATAATGAATTGCAATGTATTAATATTGAACATTGCTCATCAAGCTCACATTGAATTTATTCCTCCAAGCGCAAACAATGTATTTATATTTATATACTACAATTTATGCCATTTATTATTAAGTATCTATCTGTCTATGTTCTTAGATGGGCAATGCACATATGTATGTATGTATGTAAATTAAAGTGGGTTCCCATAGGGTTAACCTTCACACAACATGCTCTTTATTTTAACCAATCAATGAGATCCTGTTGCCTTTTAAGAAACACAGGTGCACAGTCCTTTAGCTATGATTACGGCCTGAGGGCCGAAACATGTTAGCGGACATTCGTGTTGTTGTGTGCTTGTGCTGACCCCTGGAATGCTTTTATGTTTTGCACAATAAAGATGAAGTTTTATCCATATTGACCGTTGTCTGCACAATCCTTTTCTTGGCTGTGTACTTTTAACTGGGCTGCAGCAACGGTCTAAGGACTCCAAGCTCCAAAGTTCACGGAGGTTTTTCAAAGCAGTACAGACCCTCTTTTCGATTGGTCCACGGATACCACATGGTGTGAAAGGATCGGAACACACCCCCTCCCGCATAGTGGGATGCTCTGCCGAAGACGCTGCAGCATTTGGATCAAGTCAGCTCTGGGGATTTGATTTTCAAGGGACGCTGAATACCCACATCTGATGAGAGGTTAATCGGTGCACCCGTGAGGTGGTGAGTTGAGGCGGTAGTGCCTCCCGGGAACACGGTTCCCCCTGATAATTACCTTATACCTGTGTGCGGTTAAAATAAGTATAACCCTGCTGTTCTCTAGAGCTGTGAATTAATATGCTGCAGTTTATCGCCAATGTACAGAGCGTATATAGGGGGAATTCTGCTGGATCAACATTACTTTGATTAGTTCTTTGAGCGGTCATATGTGTTTGTGTCTTTTGCTAACCTATTGGTTTATGAACATTTACCCTCCGGAGTCAGAACTTTGTCTCAAAGTTTTTAAAGCTTAAATATTTAACTTTGGACATATTTGGATGTTGCAGTTAATTATACTGTATTGTTTATATATATATATATATATATATATATATATATATATATATATATATATATATATATATATAATTGGTGTGTATAGATATTTTACCAAAAACCATCAGATGTAACATGCAAACCTTTTGCTTTTACTAAATAGAGCTCCACTCATAAGCTAGCCCTTAATATGATATTTTGTGACATTTTTCTAACCTACATTTTTTTCATCAGATGGTGAGAGTCCACAATCCATTACATGGGAACATTCCCATCACATGATGACTCATGGGGGCCCATTTATCAAAGGGCTTGCGGACCTGATCCGACACTGCGGATCAGGTCCGCAAGACCTCGCTAAATGCGGAGAGCAATACGCTCTCCACATTTAACATTGCACCAGCAGCTCACAAGAGCTGCTGGTGCAACGCCGCCCCCTGCTGACTCGCGGCCAATCGGCCGCCAGCAGGGAGCTGTCAATCAACCCGATCGTATTCGATCGGGTTGATTTCCGGTGATTCCTGTCCGCCTGCTCAGAGCAGGCGGACAGGGTTATGGAGCAGCGGTCTTTAGACCGCTGCTTCATAACTTGTGTTTCTGGCGAGTCTGAAGACTCGCCAGAAACACGGCCCTTCAAGCTCCGTACGGAGCTTGATAAATGGGCCTGATGGACTCTCACTGTTATGAGAGAAATTAATTTATCAGGTACATTTTGTTTCATATCTCACATTTTGTACCAATATCTTCTGTTTTACATCCCCATTTCTCTACCTGTACCTACTAGCTATACATTTTACTGCCAGCAAGTTATAGCTGTCTATACTGATAATATTATATGTTTGTATTTCCTTTTGTAGTCTGACCTATTTGCAGCTTGTTTATTGAAGAATCAAAGTGAGACAAATGAATTCCAACTCATTGGATTCACCAAACAAGGAAACACAAGTATTATATTGTTTGTGTTTTTTCTGGTAATCTATGTATTGACCCTACTTGGTAATATCATCATCATTGTTCTCAGCAGAATTAATGCTACTCTAAAGACCCCTATGTATTTTTTCCTAAACAATTTCTCCTTCCTTGAAATTGGTTATACTACAGTCACTGTTCCCAAGATGCTCTTTGACTTATTATTGGGAAATATAACCATCTCATTTAATAGCTGCCTTACTCAGATGTACTTTTTTTTTCTGTTTGGCACAACCGAATTTTTCATTCTGGCTTTAATGGGATTTGACAGATATCTTGCAATCTGCCAGCCACTTCACTACATGAACATCATGAATACAATGTTCTGCTTTAAGCTTGTCCTTGGATCTTGGATAAGTGGTTGTGTTGTGCCTATTTTACCAACCATCATTCTTTCCAAGAAACCATTTTGTGGATCAAAAAAAATTAACCATTTTTTCTGTGATGTTGGTCCTCTGGTGAAGCTTTCCTCTCCTGACACTGTTTTACTTGATGCTATAGTCTTCACTGTCTCCTCCGTTGTGGTTCTTAATTCATTACTGATAGTTACGGTGTCCTATATATACATTGTTGCTGCCATCTTACGAATACCATCTTCTGTTGGTCAGCACAAGGCTTTCTCCACGTGTGCTTCACATTTCTCAGTAGTAACTCTGTTCTTTGGCACTGTGATTTTTATGTATCTTCGGCCATCCTCTGGAGAAAATAATAACATGGACAAAGCTGTATCTGTTTTCTATTCTGTAATTACACCTGCACTGAATCCTCTCATTTATAGTCTAAGAAACAAAGAGGTGAAATCTGCCTTAACAAAAATATTCCATAGAAGAAGACAATCTTGGAAACATTTAGAGGTTATTCACACTTTAACATAGGTCCACTTGTTCTAGATAATACAAATTCCAGACTTGTTCATATTAGAGCCACAACATATCTGGGTAGTGTTTTCTTATTCCTACAAGCAAACTTGCAGAGTGGTTCCACGGTTGTACATAATAAATTCGAAGAGAGCCTACAAAAATGTTTTACCTCTGAAATATGCCAAAATCCAGTATAGGTGGAAATGCCCCTAAATTAAATCAATATCTGTTTCATCTTAATTTAGAAAATGACTTGAGTCTCAGCATGTAAAGAAGGTGACCTGTGTCTCATTGTGTAAAGAAAGTGATTGGTAACCTGGGTCTCACTGTGTAAAGAAAGTGATTGGTGAACTGGGTCTCACTTTGTAAAAAGAGTGATTGGTGACCTGGGTCTCATTGTGTAAAGAAAGTGATTGGTGACCTTGGTCTCACAGTGTAAAGAGAGTGATTGGTGATCTGGGTCTCACTTTGTAAAGAGAGTGATTGGTGATCTGGGTCTCACTGTGTAAGGAAAGTGATTGGTGAACTGGGTCTCACTTTGTAAAGAGAGTGATTGGTGATCTGGGTCTCACTGTGTAAAGAAAGTGATTGGTGAACTGCGTCTCACTTTGAAAAGAGAGTGATTGGTGACCTGAGTCTCACTTTGTAAAGAGAGTGATTGGTGATCTGGCTCTCACTGTGTAAAGAAAGTGATTGGTGACCTGGGTCTCACTGTGTAAAGAAAGTGATTGGTGACCTGGGTCTCATTGTGTAAAGAAAGTGATTAGTGACCTGGGTCTCATTGTGTAAAGAAAGTGATTAGTGACCGGGGTCTCACTGTGTAAAGAAAGTGATTGGTGATCTGGGTATCACTGTGTAAAGAAAGTGACTGGTGATCTGGGTCTCACTGTGTAAAGAAAGCGTTTGGTGATCTGGGTCTCACTGTGTAAAGAAAGGGATTGGTGACCTGGGTCTCATTGTGTAAAGAAAGTGATTGGTGATCTGGGTCTCACTGTGTAAAGAAAGTGATTGGTGATCTGGGTGTCACTGTGTAAATAAAGTGATTGGTGACCAGGATCTCACTGTATAAAGAAAGTGATTGGTGATCTTTGTCTCACTGTGTAAATAAAGTGATTGGTGATCTGGGTCTCACTGTGTAAAGAAAGCGATTGGTGATCTGGGTCTCACTGTGTAAATAAAGTGATTGGTGACCAGGATCTCACTGTATAAAGAAAGTGATTGGTGATCTTTGTCTCACTGTGTAAATAAAGTGATTGGTGATCTGGGTCTCACTGTGTAAAGAAAGCGATTGGTGATCTGGGTCTCACTGTGTAAAGAAAGTGATTGGTGATCTGGGTCTCACTGTGCAAAGAAAGTGATTGGTGATCTGGGTCTCACTGTGTAAATATGATAGTGAAAGACAGCACCTTCTTTCTTCTGGGGCAAGGGAAAGGGTTAGCCAGACCCCAATATGTATTCAAAAGAAGTAGTTTTCCAGCCTCCAGTCAAAATTTGACTGGAGGCTGGAAAACTACTTCTCACTGTGTAAAGAAAGTGATTGGTGACTGGGGTCTCATTGTGTAAAGAAAGTAATTGGTGATCTGGGTGTCACTTTGTAAAGAGAGTGATTGGTTATCTGGGTCTCACTGTGTAAAGAAAGCGATTGGTGATCTGGGTCTCACTGTGTAAAGAGAGTGATTGGTGAACTGGGTCTCACTGTGTAAAGAAAGTGATTGGTGATCTGTGTGTCACTGTGTAAAGAAAGTGACTGGTGATCTCTGTCTCACTGTGTAAAGAAAGTGATTGGTGATCTGGGTCTCACTGTGTAAAGAGAGTGATTGGTGAACTGGGTCTCACTGTGTAAAGAAAGTGATTGGTGATCTGTGTGTCACTGTGTAAAGAAAGTGACTGGTGATCTCTGTCTCACTGTGTAAAGAGAGTGATTGGTGATCTGGGTCTCACTGTGTAAAGAAAGTGATTGGTGAACTGGGTCTCACTGTGTAAAGAAAGTGATTGGTGATCTGTGTGTCACTGTGTAAAGAAAGTGA
The DNA here is from genome assembly GCF_027579735.1 of Bombina bombina. Taxonomy (NCBI): domain Eukaryota; kingdom Metazoa; phylum Chordata; class Amphibia; order Anura; family Bombinatoridae; genus Bombina; species Bombina bombina. The sequence goes on from NW_026511564.1 coordinate 260,536, forward strand.
CTGGTGATCTCTGTCTCACTGTGTAAAGAAAATGATTGGTGATCTGGATCTCACTGTGTAAAGAAAGTCATTGGTGATCTGGGTCTCACTGTGTAAAGAAAGTCATTGGTGATCTGGGTCTCACTGTGTAAAGAAAGTGATTGGTGATCTGGGTCTCACTGTGTAAAGAAAGTGATTGGTGATCTGGGTCTCACTGTGTAAAGAAAGTGATTGGTGATCTGGGTCTCACTGTGTAAAGAAAGTGATTGGTGATCTTGGTCTCACTGTGTAAAGAAAGTGATTGGTGACCGGGGTCTCACTGTGTAAAGAAAGTGATTGGTGACCGGGGTCTCGTGTAAAGAAAGTAATTGGTGATCTGGGTCTCACTGTGTAAAGAAAGTGATTGGTGATCTGGGTGTCACTGTGTAAAGAGAGTGATTGGTGATCTGGGTCTCACTGTGTAAAGAAAGTGATTGGTGATCTGGGTCTCACTGTGTAAAGAGAGTGATTGGTGATCTGGGTCTCACTGTGTAAAGAGAGTGATTGGTGATCTGGGTCTCACTGTGTAAAGAAAGTGATTGGTGATCTGGGTCTCACTGTGTAAAGAAAGTGATTGGTGACCGGGGTCTCATTGTGTAAAGAAAGTAATTGGTGATCTGGGTGTCACTTTGTAAAGAGAGTGATTGGTGATCTGGGTCTCACTGTGTAAAGAAAGCGATTGGTGATCTGGGTCTCACTGTGTAAAGAAAGTGATTGGTGAACTGGGTCTTACTGTGTAAAGAAAGTGATTGGTGATCTGGGTGTCACTGTGTAAAGAAAGTGACTGGTGATCTCTGTCTCACTGTGTAAAGAAAGTGATTGGTGATCTGGGTCTCACTGTGTAAAGAAAGTCATTGGTGATCTGGGTCTCACTGTGTAAAGAAAGTCATTGGTGATCTGGGTCTCACTGTGTAAAGAAAGTCATTGGTGATCTGGGTCTCACTGTGTAAAGAAAGTGATTGGTGATCTGGGTCTCACTGTGTAAAGAAAGTGATTGGTGATCTGGGTCTCACTGTGTAAAGAAAGTGATTGGTGACCGGGGTCTCACTGTGTAAAGAAAGTGATTGGTGACCGGGGTCTCTTGTAAAGAAAGTGATTGGTGATCTGGGTCTCACTGTGTAAAGAAAGTGATTGGTGATCTGGGTGTCACTGTGTAAAGAGAGTGATTGGTGATCTGGGTCTCATTGTGTAAAGAAAGTAATTGGTGATCTGGGTCTCACTGTGTAAAGAGAGTGATTGGTGATCTGGGTCTCATTGTGTAAAGAAAGTGATTGGTGATCTGGGTGTCACTGTGTAAAGAGAGTGATTGGTGATCTGGGTCTCACTGTGTAAAGAAAGCGATTGGTGATCTGGGTGTCACTGTGTAAAGAAAGTGATTGGTGATCTGGGTCTCACTGTGTAAAGAGAGTGATTGCTGATCTGGATGTCACTGTGTAAAGAGAGTGATTGGTGATCTGGGTGTCACTGTGTAAAGAAAGTGATTGGTGATCTGGGTCTCACTGTGTAAAGAAAGTGATTGGTGATCTGGGTCTCACTGTGTAAAGAAAGTGATTGGTGATCTGGGTCTCACTGTGTAAAGAAAGTGATTGGTGATCTGGGTGTCACTGTGTAAAGAAAGTGATTGGTGATCTCTGTCTCACTGTGTAAAGAAAGTGATTGGTGATCTGGGTCTCACTGTGTAAAGAAAGTCATTGGTTATCTGGGTCTCACTGTGTAAAGAAAGTCATTGGTGATCTGGGTCTCACTGTGTAAACAAAGTTACTGGTGATCTGGGTCTCACTGTGTAAAGAAAGTGACTGGTGATCTGGGTCTCACTGTGTAAGGAAAGTGATTGGTGATCTGGGTCTCATTGTGTAAAGAAAGTGATTGGTGATCTGGGTCTCACTGTGTAAAGAAAGGGATTGGTGATCTGGGTCTCACTGTGTAAAGAAAGGGATTGGTGATCTGGGTCTCACTGTGTAAAGAGAGTGATTGGTGATCTGGGTCTCACTGTGTAAAGAAAGGGATTGGTGATCTGGGTCTCACTGTGTAAAGAGAGTGATTGGTGATCTGGGTGTCACTGTGTAAAGAGAGTGATTGGTGATCTGGGTGTCACTGTGTAAAGAAAGTGACTGGTGATCTGGGTCTCACTGTGTAAAGAAAGCGATTGGTGATCTGGGTCTCACTGTGTAAAGAAAGTGATTGGTGATCTGGGTCTCACTGTGTAAAGAAAGGGATTGGTGATCTGGGTCTCACTGTGTAAAGAAAGGGATTGGTGATCTGGGTCTCACTGTGTAAAGAGAGTGATTGGTGATCTGGGTCTCACTGTGTAAAGAAAGGGATTGGTGATCTGGGTCTCACTGTGTAAAGAGAGTGATTGGTGATCTGGGTCTCACTGTGTAAAGAAAGGGATTGGTGATCTGGGTCTCACTGTGTAAAGAGAGTGATTGGTGATCTGGGTGTCACTGTGTAAAGAAAGTGACTGGTGATCTGGGTCTCACTGTGTAAAGAAAGCGATTGGTGATCTGGGTCTCACTGTGTAAAGAAAGTGATTGGTGATCTGGGTCTCACTGTGTAAAGAAAGTGATTGGTGATCTGGGTCTCATTGTGTAAAGAAAGTAATTGGTGATCTGGGTCTGACTGTGTAAAGAGAGTGATTGGTGACCTGGGTCTCACTGTGTAAAGAAAGTGACTGGTGATCTGGGTCTCACTGTGTAAAGAGAGTGATTGGTGATCTGGGTCTCACTGTGTAAAGAAAGTGATTGGTGATCTGGGTCTCACTGTGTAAAGACAGTGATTGGTGATCTGGGTCTCACTGTGTAAAGAAAGTGATTGGTGATCTGGGTCTCACTGTGTAAAGAAAGTGATTGGTGATCTGGGTCTCATTGTGTAAAGAAAGTGATTGGTGATCTGGGTCTCACTGTGTAAAGAAAGTGATTGGTGATCTGGGTCTCACTCTGTAAAGAAAGTGATTGGTGATCTGGGTGTCACTGTGTAAAGAAAGTGATTGGTGATCTGGGTCTCACTGTGTAAAGAAAGTGATTGGTGATCTGGGTGTCACTGTGGAAAGAAAGTGATTGGTTTTCTGGGTCCCACTGTGTAAAGAAAGTGATTGGTGATCCGGGTGTCACTGTGTAAAGAAAGTGATTGGTGATCTCTGTCTCACTGTGTAAAGACAGTGATTGGTGATCTGGGTGTCACTGTGTAAAGAAAGTGATTGGTGATCTGGGTGTTACTGTGCAGGGCCGGACTGGGAAATCAGACCAGCCCTGGAAATTTGTATGGCCCGGCGGCCCAGCCCCACCCCCTCTGACTCAGCCCGCCCCCTCTGGCTCAGCCCTGCCCCCCTTCGGCTCATGGCCCAAACCGGCCCTGAAGCTGGAGTTATGGGTTAAATCTCTTGCACTATGCTAATACAATAAATATCAAGTGGACTATTGTAACTACGGTACCGTCTCAACACTAATATGTAGCTTGTTATGTAAATATTTAGACAGTACCGCAACCATAATCGGTATGATTAATTAGGATCTAAAGTTATACCTGTATGTTAAAATGTGGGAGCTCAATTTTTTTTTTAACATACAGGGATAACTTTAGATCCTAATTAAATACTATGGGATAATGGAGCCTATAGTCTTATGTTGAGCAAGCTTGCTCGTCCCACATATATGTAATCTGCTAGGGGATCCTAATAGTCAAGTAACTTACAGTCTGACTCTGGGATGGTTCATTGGTTGTGCACACTGCACTCTGAGGAAGCACTGCACCTAGGGTGACCACATTCCCAAGTTGCTATTCAGGGACAATCCCCCCAAAAAAATGAATTTGATACTTTTTTTGTGTGCCAATTTTGAAGAAAAAAAAGTGCATGCCAACTACTTTTATTATATTAAAGAACTTAATAAATTATGCCTATGCCCTATGAGTGAGTCACATTAAATATTAGAGTAGAGAAGAGAGGCTAAAGCTGCTGCCTGTTTGTGTCAGTGTAATTATAAACTATCTATAATTATACAAACAATAATACCATACATTACCTACCTGTCTCTGTCTAAAAATTACTGTGTCCACTCCAGACCAGAGTCTAACTAACGCTTATTCCTGAGTCTCTCAGCTCTCTCCGTCACTGACACACACTGCACTGTGTTGTTGGAAACTTGGAATGTGCACTTAGGCTGTCAGTCTCACTCTTCTCCTCCGGCTCCTAGACTAGACTTGACGCGAGACCATGGGGCAGGGCTATATGACGTCATATCAAAGACGTCATCATAATTCTCCAGCTTCCCTGTTTGAGCCGCCCAGCCAGCGCCCTCATTACCATACTGAACTGAACTGATCTAAGTTGCGCCCGCCTCGAGTGGCCTGGGCTGGGATATCACAGTTGAACTTGTCACTTCGCTCCTGCTGCAGCCTGCTGGAAGCTGGGAACCTGGTTCAAGTCAAGTAATTTACTTTACCAGTTACCGGCTTACCGCAGACTGCAGTTGTTTACTCTGACAGTGTGACGGTGATCAAAATCCAAAGAGTGGAAAACAGCACACCTAAATCTTTCTCTTATGGGGCACGGAGCAGCAGACTTGCCAGGTCCACAGCACTGTCACAAACTTCAAAAAACTCCAGCCACCATAGCAATTAAAAGACCTTTATTTTCTTATCCTGGGTCCAAACATACAACGTTTCAAGCCAATGTGGCTCTTAGTCATGTACATCTTAATTATACAGGTTCATGTCTTTTATACTCTCACCTGTTAATTATTCATCAACTGTTCATTAACCCATTGTATGAAAAACATGTATTGCAACATGCAATAGTGACACCTGTTGGTTATAAAATATAGTACACTCTTCTTTACTTTTGATGTCTCTTTGTTTTTCAATAAATGGGTGAACAGTATACATATCAATTAAAATATAAACATAAAACCTATATACAAAATTAAAAAAGGAGCATAAAATCCAAACATCCACAATGTCTACACAGTCTACAGAGTATATTTACATCACTCAAGATTTATTCCTTTACAGAATGTATTTTTATCTCAATAATCTGTTTGCTGCTTGCTGGCGGCTCTGCCGCTGCGCCTGCGCTCTCCACATACTGCAGCTGCCCCTGCCAGGCAGTGCCAGCCCATCGGCTGCCGGCCCACCGGGATTTTTCCCGGTATCCCGGCGGCCCAATCCGGCCCTGTCACTGTGTAAAGAAAGTCATTGAGGCTTTAACGATCTGTTACTGAATTAAGACTCTTTAGTTGATAAATAAATCTGCCACAGGATTTGTAATTAGAAGATTTTATGGTTTCTCTGCATTAAATTAGCAGCTGTTGAATACAATAACTTGTTTGTTTCCAGTGTTTTTCAGTAGCTTAACTGTGCCATCTTATTTGTAGAAGCCAATCAGTACTTGTTACCTAAATACACACAACTAGTTATGGTCATTATGTTTTACAAATATCTGATAATGGGGTCAATTCTGATTCTACCTATAATTATCAAGTTCTGGGTGATCACACAAATAATAACACCATTTCTATAGTGAAAAAAAATGTGTATTTTTTTTAACAAGATAGCAAGGAAAATCACACGTACAATGCATGTGAGCAATGAGTTTGGCAAACACAATCCTTACCACCACGTGTTTTACACTATATTTCAGCAACAAAATGGTCACATTAAATTAAACAGACAATGGGGTAGATTTAATAAATGTCAGACGGACATCGCCAAATGCCTAGTGAAATGCTTGTGCAATGTCGCCCCCTGCACATTCGTGGCCGACCTTAGTGTTGGAGGATGAGTTAAGGAGCAACGGTTTTACGACCTGAAACTTTGGGGGAAGATTGCAGCATCCGCTGCTTGATAAATCTACCCCAAAGACTGTTAAAAAAAACTTTAAAGCTGGAATTTTCTGCATGTTTGACCATATTCCTTATGTGCAATACACTCACAGAAAAACACTCACCGATGTAATTTTACAAGTATACATTTATATATGATCTAGATTTGTTTATACCTCTATTGTACACTATTTTATAGTCTCTGAGTACTGGGCGGAACAGACATTTACATATGTATACATTTATATATGATCTAGATTTATTTATACCTCTATTGTACACTATTTTATAGTCTCTCAGTACTGGGCGGAACAGACATTTACATATGTATACATTTATATATGATCTAGATTTATTTATACCTCTATTGTACACTATTTTATAGTCTCTCAGTACTGGGCGGAACAGACATTTACATATGTATACATTTATATATGATCTAGATTTATTTATACCTCTATTGTACACTATTTTATAGTCTCTCAGTACTGGGCGGAACAGACATTTACATATGTATACATTTATATATGATCTAGATTTATTTACACCTCTATTGTACACTACTTTATAGTCTCTCAGTACTGGGCGGAACAGACATTTACATATGTATACATTTATATATGATCTAGATTTATTTACACCTCTATTGTACAGTAATTTATAGTCTCTCAGTACTGAGCGGAACAGACATTTACCTATGTATACATTTATATATGATCTAGATTTATTTACACCTCTATTGTACACTACTTTATAGTCTCTCAGTACTGGGCGGAACAGACACTTGCATATGTATACATTTATATATATGATCTAGATTTATTTACACCTCTATTGTACACTATTTTATAGTCTCTCAGTACTGGGCGGAACAGACATTTACATATGTATACATTTATATATGATCTAGATTTATTTACACCTGTATTGTACACTATTTTACAGTCTCTCAGTACTGGGCGGAACAGACATTTACATATGTATACATTTATATATGATCTAGATTTATTTACACCTGTATTGTACACTATTTTATAGTCTCTCAGTACTGAGCGGAACGGACATTTACATATGTATACATCTATATATGATCTAGATGTGTTTATACCTCTATTGTACACTACTTTATAGTCTCTCAGTACTGGGCGGAACAGACATTTACATATGTATACATCTATATATGATCTAGATTTATTTACACCTCTATTGTACAGTAATTTATAGTCTCTCAGTACTGAGCGGAACAGACATTTGCATATGTATACATCGATATATGATCTAGATTTATTTACACCTCTATTGTACACTACTTTATAGTCTCTCAGTACTGGGCACAACAGACATTTACATATGTATACATTTATATATGATCTAGATTTGTTTATACCTCTATTGTACACTATTTTATAGTCTCTCAGTACTGGGCGGAACAGACATTTACATATGTATACATCTATATATGATCTAGATTTGTTTATACCTCTATTGTACACTACTTTATAGTCTCTCAGTACTGGGCGGAACAGACATTTACATATGTATACATCTATATATGTGATCTAGATTTATTTACACCTCTATTGTATAGTAATTTATAGTCTCTCAGTACTGGGCGGAACAGACATTTACATATGTATACATCTATATATGATCTAGATTTATTTACACCTCTATTGTACACTACTTTATAGTCTCTCAGTATTGTGCAGAACAGACATTTACATATGTATACATCTATATATGATCTAGATTTGTTTATACCTCTATTGTACACTATTTTATAGTCTCTCAGTACTGGGCGGAACAGACATTTACATATGTATACATCTATATATGATCTAGATTTGTTTATACCTCTATTGTACACTACTTTATAGTCTCTCAGTACTGGGCGGAACAGACATTTACATATGTATACATCTATATATGATCTAGATTTATTTATACCTCTATTGTACACTATTTTATAGTCTCTCAGTACTGGGCGGAACAGACATTTACATATGTATACATTTATATATGTGATCTAGATTTATTTACACCTCTATTGTACACTATTTTATAGTCTCTCAGTACTGGGCGGAACAGACATTTACATATGTATACATTTATATATGATCTAGATTTATTTACACCTCTATTGTACACTATTTTATAGTCTCTCAGTACTGAGCGGAACAGACATTTACATATGTATACATCTATATATGATCTAGATTTATTTACACCTCTATTGTACACTATTTTATAGTCTCTCAGTACTGGGCAGAACAGACATTTACATATGTATACATTTATATATGATCTAGATTTATTTACACCTCTATTGTACACTATTTTATAGTCTCTCAGTACTGGGTGTAACAGACATTTTCATATGTATACATTTATATATGATCTAGATTTATTTACACCTGTATTGTACACTATTTTATAGTCTCTCAGTACTGGGCGGAACAGACATTTACATATGTATACATTTATATATGTGATCTAGATTTATTTACACCTCTATTGTACAGTAATTTATAGTCTCTCAGTACTGAGCGGAACGTACATTTACATATGTATACATTTATATATGATCTAGATTTGTTTATACCTCTATTGTACACTATTTTATAGTCTCTCAGTACTGGGCGGAACAGACATTTACATATGTATACATCTATATATGATCTAGATTTATTTATACCTCTATTGTACACTATTTTATAGTCTCTCAGTACTGGGCGGAACAGACATTTACATATGTATACATTTATATATGATCTAGATTTGTTTATACCTCTATTGTACACTATTTTATAGTCTCTCAGTACTGGGCGGAACAGACATTTACATATATATAAATCTATATATGATCTAGATTTATTTATACCTCTATTGTACACTATTTTACAGTCTCTCAGTACTGGGCGGAACAGACATTTACATATGTATACATCTATATATGATCTAGATTTGTTTATACCTCTATTGTACACTACTTTATAGTCTCTCAGTACTGGGCGGAACAGACATTTACATATGTAAACATCTATATATGATCTAGATTTATTTACACCTCTATTGTACACTACTTTATAGTCTCTCAGTACTGAGCGGAACAGACATTTACATATGTATACATTTATATATATGATCTAGATTTATTTACACCTCTATTGTACACTACTTTATAGACTCTCAGTACTGGGCGGAACAGACACTTGCATATGTATACATCTATATATGTGATCTAGATTTATTTACACCTCTATTGTACAGTACTTTATAGACTCTCAGTACTGGGCGGAACAGACATTTACATATGTATACATTTATATATGATCTAGATTTGTTTACACCTCTATTGCACACTACTTTATAGACTCTCAGTATTGGGCGGAACAGACATTTACATATGTATACATCTATATATGATCTAGATTTATTTACACCTCTATTGTACACTATTTTATAGTCTCTCAGTACTGGGCGGAACAGACATTTACATATATATAAATCTATATATGATCTAGATTTATTTATACCTCTATTGTACACTATTTTACAGTCTCTTAGTACTGGGCGAAACAGACATTTACATATGTATACATTTATATATGATCTAGATTTATTTACACCTCTATTGTACACTATTTTATAGACTCTCAGTACTGGGTGGAACAGACATTTACATATGTATACATTTATATATGATCTAGATTTATTTACACCTCTATTGTACACTATTTTATAGTCTCTCAGTACTGGGCGGAACAGACATTTACATATGTATACATCTATATATGATCTAGATTTATTTATACCTCTATTGTACACTATTTTATAGTCTCTCAGTACTGGGCGGAACAGACATTTACATATGTATACATTTATATATGATCTAGATTTGTTTATACCTCTATTGTACACTATTTTATAGTCTCTCAGTACTGGGCGGAACAGACATTTACATATATATAAATCTATATATGATCTAGATTTATTTATACCTCTATTGTACACTATTTTACAGTCTCTCAGTACTGGGCGGAACAGACATTTACATATGTATACATCTATATATGATCTAGATTTGTTTATACCTCTATTGTACACTACTTTATAGTCTCTCAGTACTGGGCGGAACAGACATTTACATATGTAAACATCTATATATGATCTAGATTTATTTACACCTCTATTGTACACTACTTTATAGTCTCTCAGTACTGAGCGGAACAGACATTTACATATGTATACATTTATATATATGATCTAGATTTATTTACACCTCTATTGTACACTACTTTATAGACTCTCAGTACTGGGCGGAACAGACACTTGCATATGTATACATCTATATATGTGATCTAGATTTATTTACACCTCTATTGTACAGTACTTTATAGACTCTCAGTACTGGGTGGAACAGACATTTACATATGTATACATTTATATATGATCTAGATTTGTTTACACCTCTATTGCACACTACTTTATAGACTCTCAGTATTGGGCGGAACAGACATTTACATATGTATACATCTATATATGATCTAGATTTATTTACACCTCTATTGTACACTATTTTATAGTCTCTCAGTACTGGGCGGAACAGACATTTACATATATATAAATCTATATATGATCTAGATTTATTTATACCTCTATTGTACACTATTTTACAGTCTCTTAGTACTGGGCGAAACAGACATTTACATATGTATACATTTATATATGATCTAGATTTATTTACACCTCTATTGTACACTATTTTATAGTCTCTCAGTACTGGGCGGAACAGACATTTACATATATATAAATCTATATATGATCTAGATTTATTTATACCTCTATTGTACACTATTTTACAGTCTCTCAGTACTGAGCGGAACAGAAATTTACATATGTATACATTTATATATGATCTAGATTTATTTACACCTCTATTGTACACTATTTTATAGACTCTCAGTACTGGGTGGAACAGACATTTACATATGTATACATTTATATATGATCTAGATTTATTTACACCTCTATTGTACACTATTTTATAGTCTCTCAGTACTGGGCGGAACAGACATTTACATATGTATACATCTATATATGATCTAGATTTGTTTATACCTCTATTGTACACTACTTTATAGTCTCTCAGTACTGGGCGGAACAGACATTTACATATGTATACATCTATATATGATCTAGATTTGTTTATACCTCTATTGTACACTACTTTATAGTCTCTCAGTACTGGGCAGAACAGACATTTACATATGTATACATCTATATATGATCTAGATTTATTTACACCTCTATTGTACACTGTTTTATAGTCTCTCAGTACTGAGCGGAACAGACATTTACATATGTATACATCTATATATGATCTAGATTTATTTACACCTCTATTGTACACTACTTTATAGTCTCTCAGTACTGGGCGGAACAGACATTTACATATGTATACATCTATATATGATCTAGATTTGTTTATACCTCTATTGTACACTACTTTATAGTCTCTCAGTACTGGGCGGAACAGACATTTACATATGTATACATTTATATATGATCTAGATTTGTTTATACCTCTATTGTACACTACTTTATAGTCTCTCAGTACTGGGCGGAACAGACATTTACATATGTATACATTTATATATGATCTAGATTTGTTTATACCTCTATTGTACACTACTTTATAGTCTCTCAGTACTGGGCGGAACAGACATTTACATATGTAAACATCTATATATGATCTAGATTTATTTACACCTCTATTGTACACTACTTTATAGTCTCTCAGTACTGAGCGGAACAGACATTTACATATGTATACATTTATATATATGATCTAGATTTATTTACACCTCTATTGTACACTACTTTATAGACTCTCAGTACTGGGCGGAACAGACACTTGCATATGTATACATCTATATATGTGATCTAGATTTATTTACACCTCTATTGTACAGTACTTTATAGACTCTCAGTACTGGGCGGAACAGACATTTACATATGTATACATTTATATATGATCTAGATTTGTTTACACCTCTATTGTACACTACTTTATAGACTCTCAGTACTGGGCGGAACAGACATTTACATATGTATACATCTATATATGATCTAGATTTATTTACACCTCTATTGTACACTATTTTATAGTCTCTCAGTACTGGGCGGAACAGACATTTACATATATATAAATCTATATATGATCTAGATTTATTTATACCTCTATTGTACACTATTTTACAGTCTCTCAGTACTGGGCGAAACAGACATTTACATATGTATACATTTATATATGATCTAGATTTATTTACACCTCTATTGTACACTATTTTATAGTCTCTCAGTACTGGGCGGAACAGACATTTACATATATATAAATCTATATATGATCTAGATTTATTTATACCTCTATTGTACACTATTTTACAGTCTCTCAGTACTGAGCGGAACAGACATTTACATATGTATACATTTATATATGATCTAGATTTATTTACACCTCTATTGTACACTATTTTATAGACTCTCAGTACTGGGTGGAACAGACATTTACATATGTATACATTTATATATGATCTAGATTTTTTTACACCTCTATTGTACACTGTTTTATAGTCTCTCAGTACTGGGCGGAACAGACATTTACATATGTATACATCTATATATGATCTAGATTTGTTTATACCTCTATTGTACACTACTTTATAGTCTCTCAGTACTGGGCGGAACAGACATTTACATATGTATACATCTATATATGATCTAGATTTGTTTATACCTCTATTGTACACTACTTTATAGTCTCTCAGTACTGGGCGGAACAGACATTTACATATGTATACATCTATATATGATCTAGATTTGTTTATACCTCTATTGTACACTACTTTATAGTCTCTCAGTACTGGGCAGAACATACATTTACATATGTATACATCTATATATGATCTAGATTTATTTACACCTCTATTGTACACTGTTTTATAGTCTCTCAGTACTGAGCGGAACAGACATTTACATATGTATACATCTATATATGATCTAGATTTATTTACACCTCTATTGTACACTACTTTATAGTCTCTCAGTACTGGGCGGAACAGACATTTACATATGTATACATCTATATATGATCTAGATTTGTTTATACCTCTATTGTACACTACTTTACAGTCTCTCAGTACTTGGCGGAACAGACATTTGCATATATATAAATCTATATATGTGATCTAGATTTATTTACACCTCTATTGTACAGTAATTTATAGTCTCTCAGTACTTGGCGGAACAGACATTTACATATATATAAATCTATATATGATCTAGATTTATTTACACCTCTATTGTACACTACTTTATAGTCTCTCAGTACTGGGCGGAACAGACATTTACATATGTATACATCTATATATGATCTAAATTTATTTACACCTCTATTGTACACTACTTTATAGTCTCTCAGTACTGAGCGGAACAGACATTTACATATGTATACATTTATATATATGATCTAGATTTATTTACACCTCTATTGTACAGTAATTTATAGTCTCTCAGTACTGAGCGGAACAGACATTTACATATGTATACATTTATATATGATCTACATTTATTTACACCTCTATTGTACACTACTTTATAGTCTCTCAGTACTTGGCGGAACAGACATTTACATATGTATACATCTATATATGATCTAGATTTATTTACACCTCTATTGTACACTATTTTATAGTCTCTCAGTACTGGGCGGAACAGACATTTACATATGTATACATTTATATATGATCTAGATTTATTTATACCTCTATTGTACACTATTTTATAGTCTCTCAGTACTGGGCGGAACAGACATTTACATATGTATACATTTATATATGATCTAGATTTATTTACACCTCTATTGTACACTACTTTATAGTCTCTCAGTACTGGGCGGAACAGACATTTACATATGTATACATTTATATATGATCTAGATTTATTTACACCTCTATTGTCCAGTAATTTATAGTCTCTCAGTACTGGGCGGAACAGACATTTACATATGTATACATTTATATATGATCTAGATTTATTTACACCTCTATTGTACAGTAATTTATAGTCTCTCAGTACTGAGCGGAACAGACATTTACCTATGTATACATTTATATATGATCTAGATTTATTTACACCTCTATTGTACACTACTTTATAGTCTCTCAGTACTGGGCGGAACAGACATTTACATATGTATACATCTATATATGATCTAGATTTATTTACACCTCTATTGTACACTACTTTATAGTCTCTCAGTACTGGGCGGAACAGACACTTGCATATGTGTACATTTATATATATGATCTAGATTTATTTACACCTCTATTGTACACTATTTTATAGTCTCTCAGTACTGGGCGGAACAGACATTTACATATGTATACATCTATATATGATCTAGATTTGTTTATACCTCTATTGTACACTACTTTATAGTCTCTCAGTACTGGGCGGAACAGACATTTACATATGTATACATTTATATATGATCTAGATTTATTTACACCTGTATTGTACACTATTTTACAGTCTCTCAGTACTGGGCGGAACAGACATTTACATATGTATACATTTATATATGATCTAGATTTATTTACACCTGTATTGTACACTATTTTATAGTCTCTCAGTACTGAGCGGAACGGACATTTACATATGTATACATCTATATATGATCTAGATGTGTTTATACCTCTATTGTACACTACTTTATAGTCTCTCAGTACTGGGCGGAACAGACATTTACATATGTATACATCTATATATGATCTAGATTTATTTACACCTCTATTGTACAGTAATTTATAGTCTCTCAGTACTGAGCGGAACAGACATTTGCATATGTATACATCGATATATGATCTAGATTTATTTACACCTCTATTGTACACTACTTTATAGTCTCTCAGTACTGGGCACAACAGACATTTACATATGTATACATTTATATATGATCTAGATTTGTTTATACCTCTATTGTACACTACTTTATAGTCTCTCAGTACTGGGCGGAACAGACATTTACATATGTATACATCTATATATGATCTAGATTTGTTTATACCTCTATTGTACACTACTTTATAGTCTCTCAGTACTGGGCGGAACAGACATTTACATATGTATACATCTATATATGATCTAGATTTATTTATACCTCTATTGTACACTATTTTATAGTCTCTCAGTACTGGGCGGAACAGACATTTACATATGTATACATTTATATATGCTATCTAGATTTATTTACACCTCTATTGTACACTATTTTATAGTCTCTCAGTACTGGGCGGAACAGACATTTACATATGTATACATTTATATATGATCTAGATTTATTTACACCTCTATTGTACACTATTTTATAGTCTCTCAGTACTGAGCGGAACAGACATTTACATATGTATACATCTATATATGATCTAGATTTATTTACACCTCTATTGTACACTATTTTATAGTCTCTCAGTACTGGGCAGAACAGACATTTACATATGTATACATTTATATATGATCTAGATTTATTTACACCTCTATTGTACACTATTTTATAGTCTCTCAGTACTGGGCGGAACAGACATTTACATATGTATACATTTATATATGATCTAGATTTATTTACACCTGTATTGTACACTATTTTATAGTCTCTCAGTACTGGGCGGAACAGACATTTACATATGTATACATTTATATATGTGATCTAGATTTATTTACACCTCTATTGTACAGTTATTTATAGTCTCTCAGTACTGAGCGGAACGTACATTTACATATGTATACATTTATATATGATCTAGATTTGTTTATACCTCTATTGTACACTATTTTATAGTCTCTCAGTACTGGGCGGAACAGACATTTACATATGTATACATCTATATATGATCTAGATTTATTTATACCTCTATTGTACACTATTTTATAGTCTCTCAGTACTGGGCGGAACAGACATTTACATATGTATACATTTATATATGATCTAGATTTGTTTATACCTCTATTGTACACTATTTTATAGTCTCTCAGTACTGGGCGGAACAGACATTTACATATATATAAATCTATATATGATCTAGATTTATTTATACCTCTATTGTACACTATTTTACAGTCTCTCAGTACTGGGCGGAACAGACATTTACATATGTATACATCTATATATGATCTAGATTTGTTTATACCTCTATTGTACACTACTTTATAGTCTCTCAGTACTGGGCGGAACAGACATTTACATATGTAAACATCTATATATGATCTAGATTTATTTACACCTCTATTGTACACTACTTTATAGTCTCTCAGTACTGAGCGGAACAGACATTTACATATGTATACATTTATATATATGATCTAGATTTATTTACACCTCTATTGTACACTACTTTATAGACTCTCAGTACTGGGCGGAACAGACACTTGCATATGTATACATCTATATATGTGATCTAGATTTATTTACACCTCTATTGTACAGTACTTTATAGACTCTCAGTACTGGGCGGAACAGACATTTACATATGTATACATTTATATATGATCTAGATTTGTTTACACCTCTATTGTACACTACTTTATAGACTCTCAGTATTGGGCGGAACAGACATTTACATATGTATACATCTATATATGATCTAGATTTATTTACACCTCTATTGTACACTATTTTATAGTCTCTCAGTACTGGGCGGAACAGACATTTACATATATATAAATCTATATATGATCTAGATTTATTTATACCTCTATTGTACACTATTTTACAGTCTCTTAGTACTGGGCGAAACAGACATTTACATATGTATACATTTATATATGATCTAGATTTATTTACACCTCTATTGTACACTATTTTATAGACTCTCAGTACTGGGCGGAACAGACATTTACATATGTATACATTTATATATGATCTAGATTTATTTACACCTCTATTGTACACTATTTTATAGTCTCTCAGTACTGGGCGGAACAGACATTTACATATGTATACATCTATATATGATCTAGATTTGTTTATACCTCTATTGTACACTACTTTATAGTCTCTCAGTACTGGGCGGAACAGACATTTACATATGTATACATCTATATATGATCTAGATTTGTTTATACCTCTATTGTACACTACTTTATAGTCTTTCAGTACTGGGCAGAACAGACATTTACATATGTATACATCTATATATGATCTAGATTTATTTACACCTCTATTGTACACTGTTTTATAGTCTCTCAGTACTGAGCGGAACAGACATTTACATATGTATACATCTATATATGATCTAGATTTATTTACACCTCTATTGTACACTACTTTATAGTCTCTCAGTACTGGGCGGAACAGACATTTACATATGTATACATCTATATATGATCTAGATTTGTTTATACCTCTATTGTACACTACTTTATAGTCTCTCAGTACTGGGCGGAACAGACATTTACATATGTATACATCTATATATGATCTAGATTTGTTTATACCTCTATTGTACACTACTTTATAGTCTCTCAGTACTGGGCGGAACAGACATTTACATATGTATACATCTATATATGATCTAGATTTGTTTATACCTCTATTGTACACTACTTTATAGTCTCTCAGTACTGGGCAGAACATACATTTACATATGTATACATCTATATATGATCTAGATTTATTTACACCTCTATTGTACACTGTTTTATAGTCTCTCAGTACTGAGCGGAACAGACATTTACATATGTATACATCTATATATGATCTAGATTTATTTACACCTCTATTGTACACTACTTTATAGTCTCTCAGTACTGGGCGGAACAGACATTTACATATGTATACATCTATATATGATCTAGATTTGTTTATACCTCTATTGTACACTACTTTACAGTCTCTCAGTACTTGGCGGAACAGACATTTGCATATATATAAATCTATATATGTGATCTAGATTTATTTACACCTCTATTG
The DNA here is from genome assembly GCF_027579735.1 of Bombina bombina. NCBI lineage: Eukaryota > Metazoa > Chordata > Amphibia > Anura > Bombinatoridae > Bombina > Bombina bombina. The sequence continues at coordinate 278,401 of NW_026511564.1, forward strand.
TACAGTAATTTATAGTCTCTCAGTACTTGGCGGAACAGACATTTACATATATATAAATCTATATATGATCTAGATTTATTTACACCTCTATTGTACACTACTTTATAGTCTCTCAGTACTGGGCGGAACAGACATTTACATATGTATACATCTATATATGATCTAAATTTATTTACACCTCTATTGTACACTACTTTATAGTCTCTCAGTACTGAGCGGAACAGACATTTACATATGTATACATTTATATATATGATCTAGATTTATTTACACCTCTATTGTACAGTAATTTATAGTCTCTCAGTACTGAGCGGAACGGACATTTACATATGTATACATTTATATATGATCTACATTTATTTACACCTCTATTGTACACTACTTTATAGTCTCTCAGTACTTGGCGGAACAGACATTTACATATGTATACATCTATATATGATCTAGATTTATTTACACCTCTATTGTACACTATTTTATAGTCTCTCAGTACTGGGCGGAACAGACATTTACATATGTATACATTTATATATGATCTAGATTTATTTATACCTCTATTGTACACTATTTTATAGTCTCTCAGTACTGGGCGGAACAGACATTTACATATGTATACATTTATATATGATCTAGATTTATTTACACCTCTATTGTACACTACTTTATAGTCTCTCAGTACTGGGCGGAACAGACATTTACATATGTATACATTTATATATGATCTAGATTTATTTACACCTCTATTGTCCAGTAATTTATAGTCTCTCAGTACTGGGCGGAACAGACATTTACATATGTATACATTTATATATGATCTAGATTTATTTACACCTCTATTGTACAGTAATTTATAGTCTCTCAGTACTGAGCGGAACAGACATTTACCTATGTATACATTTATATATGATCTAGATTTATTTACACCTCTATTGTACACTACTTTATAGTCTCTCAGTACTGGGCGGAACAGACATTTACATATGTATACATCTATATATGATCTAGATTTATTTACACCTCTATTGTACACTACTTTATAGTCTCTCAGTACTGGGCGGAACAGACACTTGCATATGTGTACATTTATATATATGATCTAGATTTATTTACACCTCTATTGTACACTATTTTATAGTCTCTCAGTACTGGGCGGAACAGACATTTACATATGTATACATTTATATATGATCTAGATTTATTTACACCTGTATTGTACACTATTTTACAGTCTCTCAGTACTGGGCGGAACAGACATTTACATATGTATACATTTATATATGATCTAGATTTATTTACACCTGTATTGTACACTATTTTATAGTCTCTCAGTACTGAGCGGAACGGACATTTACATATGTATACATCTATATATGATCTAGATGTGTTTATACCTCTATTGTACACTACTTTATAGTCTCTCAGTACTGGGCGGAACAGACATTTACATATGTATACATCTATATATGATCTAGATTTATTTACACCTCTATTGTACAGTAATTTATAGTCTCTCAGTACTGAGCGGAACAGACATTTGCATATGTATACATCGATATATGATCTAGATTTATTTACACCTCTATTGTACACTACTTTATAGTCTCTCAGTACTGGGCACAACAGACATTTACATATGTATACATTTATATATGATCTAGATTTGTTTATACCTCTATTGTACACTATTTTATAGTCTCTCAGTACTGGGCGGAACAGACATTTACATATGTATACATCTATATATGATCTAGATTTGTTTATACCTCTATTGTACACTACTTTATAGTCTCTCAGTACTGGGCGGAACAGACATTTACATATGTATACATCTATATATGATCTAGATTTGTTTATACCTCTATTGTACACTACTTTATAGTCTCTCAGTACTGGGCGGAACAGACATTTACATATGTATACATCTATATATGATCTAGATTTATTTATACCTCTATTGTACACTATTTTATAGTCTCTCAGTACTGGGCGGAACAGACATTTACATATGTATACATTTATATATGCTATCTAGATTTATTTACACCTCTATTGTACACTATTTTATAGTCTCTCAGTACTGGGCGGAACAGACATTTACATATGTATACATTTATATATGATCTAGATTTATTTACACCTCTATTGTACACTATTTTATAGTCTCTCAGTACTGAGCGGAACAGACATTTACATATGTATACATCTATATATGATCTAGATTTATTTACACCTCTATTGTACACTATTTTATAGTCTCTCAGTACTGGGCAGAACAGACATTTACATATGTATACATTTATATATGATCTAGATTTATTTACACCTCTATTGTACACTATTTTATAGTCTCTCAGTACTGGGCGGAACAGACATTTACATATGTATACATTTATATATGATCTAGATTTATTTACACCTGTATTGTACACTATTTTATAGTCTCTCAGTACTGGGCGGAACAGACATTTACATATGTATACATTTATATATGTGATCTAGATTTATTTACACCTCTATTGTACAGTAATTTATAGTCTCTCAGTACTGAGCGGAACGTACATTTACATATGTATACATTTATATATGATCTAGATTTGTTTATACCTCTATTGTACACTATTTTATAGTCTCTCAGTACTGGGCGGAACAGACATTTACATATGTATACATCTATATATGATCTAGATTTATTTATACCTCTATTGTACACTATTTTATAGTCTCTCAGTACTGGGCGGAACAGACATTTACATATGTATACATTTATATATGATCTAGATTTGTTTATACCTCTATTGTACACTATTTTATAGTCTCTCAGTACTGGGCGGAACAGACATTTACATATATATAAATCTATATATGATCTAGATTTATTTATACCTCTATTGTACACTATTTTACAGTCTCTCAGTACTGGGCGGAACAGACATTTACATATGTATACATCTATATATGATCTAGATTTGTTTATACCTCTATTGTACACTACTTTATAGTCTCTCAGTACTGGGCGGAACAGACATTTACATATGTAAACATCTATATATGATCTAGATTTATTTACACCTCTATTGTACACTACTTTATAGTCTCTCAGTACTGAGCGGAACAGACATTTACATATGTATACATTTATATATATGATCTAGATTTATTTACACCTCTATTGTACACTACTTTATAGACTCTCAGTACTGGGCGGAACAGACACTTGCATATGTATACATCTATATATGTGATCTAGATTTATTTACACCTCTATTGTACAGTACTTTATAGACTCTCAGTACTGGGCGGAACAGACATTTACATATGTATACATTTATATATGATCTAGATTTGTTTACACCTCTATTGCACACTACTTTATAGACTCTCAGTATTGGGCGGAACAGACATTTACATATGTATACATCTATATATGATCTAGATTTATTTACACCTCTATTGTACACTATTTTATAGTCTCTCAGTACTGGGCGGAACAGACATTTACATATATATACATCTATATATGATCTAGATTTATTTATACCTCTATTGTACACTATTTTACAGTCTCTTAGTACTGGGCGAAACAGACATTTACATATGTATACATTTATATATGATCTAGATTTATTTACACCTCTATTGTACACTATTTTATAGACTCTCAGTACTGGGTGGAACAGACATTTACATATGTATACATTTATATATGATCTAGATTTATTTACACCTCTATTGTACACTATTTTATAGTCTCTCAGTACTGGGCGGAACAGACATTTACATATGTATACATCTATATATGATCTAGATTTGTTTATACCTCTATTGTACACTACTTTATAGTCTCTCAGTACTGGGCGGAACAGACATTTACATATGTATACATCTATATATGATCTAGATTTGTTTATACCTCTATTGTACACTACTTTATAGTCTTTCAGTACTGGGCAGAACAGACATTTACATATGTATACATCTATATATGATCTAGATTTATTTACACCTCTATTGTACACTGTTTTATAGTCTCTCAGTACTGAGCGGAACAGACATTTACATATGTATACATCTATATATGATCTAGATTTATTTACACCTCTATTGTACACTACTTTATAGTCTCTCAGTACTGGGCGGAACAGACATGTACATATGTATACATCTATATATGATCTAGATTTGTTTATACCTCTATTGTACACTACTTTATAGTCTCTCAGTACTGGGCGGAACAGACATTTACATATGTATACATTTATATATGATCTAGATTTGTTTATACCTCTATTGTACACTACTTTATAGTCTCTCAGTACTGGGCGGAACAGACATTTACATATGTATACATTTATATATGATCTAGATTTGTTTATACCTCTATTGTACACTACTTTATAGTCTCTCAGTACTGGGCGGAACAGACATTTACATATGTAAACATCTATATATGATCTAGATTTATTTACACCTCTATTGTACACTACTTTATAGTCTCTCAGTACTGAGCGGAACAGACATTTACATATGTATACATTTATATATATGATCTAGATTTATTTACACCTCTATTGTACACTACTTTATAGACTCTCAGTACTGGGCGGAACAGACACTTGCATATGTATACATCTATATATGTGATCTAGATTTATTTACACCTCTATTGTACAGTACTTTATAGACTCTCAGTACTGGGCGGAACAGACATTTACATATGTATACATTTATATATGATCTAAATTTGTTTACACCTCTATTGTACACTACTTTATAGACTCTCAGTACTGGGCGGAACAGACATTTACATATGTATACATCTATATATGATCTAGATTTATTTACACCTCTATTGTACACTATTTTATAGTCTCTCAGTACTGGGCGGAACAGACATTTACATATATATAAATCTATATATGATCTATATTTATTTATACCTCTATTGTACACTATTTTACAGTCTCTCAGTACTGGGCGAAACCGACATTTACATATGTATACATTTATATATGATCTAGATTTATTTACACCTCTATTGTACACTATTTTATAGTCTCTCAGTACTGGGCGGAACAGACATTTACATATATATAAATCTATATATGATCTAGATTTATTTATACCTCTATTGTACACTATTTTACAGTCTCTCAGTACTGAGCGGAACAGACATTTACATATGTATACATTTATATATGATCTAGATTTATTTACACCTCTATTGTACACTATTTTATAGACTCTCAGTACTGGGTGGAACAGACATTTACATATGTATACATTTATATATGATCTAGATTTTTTTACACCTCTATTGTACACTATTTTATAGTCTCTCAGTACTGGGCGGAACAGACATTTACATATGTATACATCTATATATGATCTAGATTTGTTTATACCTCTATTGTACACTACTTTATAGTCTCTCAGTACTGGGCGGAACAGACATTTACATATGTATACATCTATATATGATCTAGATTTGTTTATACCTCTATTGTACACTACTTTATAGTCTCTCAGTACTGGGCGGAACAGACATTTACATATGTATACATCTATATATGATCTAGATTTGTTTATACCTCTATTGTACACTACTTTATAGTCTCTCAGTACTGGGCAGAACATACATTTACATATGTATACATCTATATATGATCTAGATTTATTTACACCTCTATTGTACACTGTTTTATAGTCTCTCAGTACTGAGCGGAACAGACATTTACATATGTATACATCTATATATGATCTAGATTTATTTACACCTCTATTGTACACTACTTTATAGTCTCTCAGTACTGGGCGGAACAGACATTTACATATGTATACATCTATATATGATCTAGATTTGTTTATACCTCTATTGTACACTACTTTACAGTCTCTCAGTACTTAGCGGAACAGACATTTGCATATATATAAATCTATATATGTGATCTAGATTTATTTACACCTCTATTGTACAGTAATTTATAGTCTCTCAGTACTTGGCGGAACAGACATTTACATATATATAAATCTATATATGATCTAGATTTATTTACACCTCTATTGTACACTACTTTATAGTCTCTCAGTACTGGGCGGAACAGACATTTACATATGTATACATCTATATATGATCTAAATTTATTTACACCTCTATTGTACACTACTTTATAGTCTCTCAGTACTGAGCGGAACAGACATTTACATATGTATACATTTATATATATGATCTAGATTTATTTACACCTCTATTGTACAGTAATTTATAGTCTCTCAGTACTGAGCGGAACGGACATTTACATATGTATACATTTATATATGATCTACATTTATTTACACCTCTATTGTACACTACTTTATAGTCTCTCAGTACTTGGCGGAACAGACATTTACATATGTATACATCTATATATGATCTAGATTTATTTACACCTCTATTGTACACTATTTTATAGTCTCTCAGTACTGGGCGGAACAGACATTTACATATGTATACATTTATATATGATCTAGATTTATTTACACCTCTATTGTACAGTAATTTATAGTCTCTCAGTACTGAGCGGAACAGACATTTACATATGTATACATTTATATATGATCTAGATTTATTTACACCTCTATTGTATAGTAATTTACAGTCTCTCAGTACTGAGCGGAACAGACATTTACATATGTATACATTTATATATGATCTAGATTTATTTACACCTCTATTGTATAGTAATTTACAGTCTCTCAGTACTGAGCGGAACAGACATTTACATATGTATACATTTATATATGATCTAGATTTATTTACACCTCTATTGTACACTGTTTTATAGTCTCTCAGTACTGAGCGGAACAGACATTTACATATGTATACATTTATATATGATCTAGATTTATTTACACCTCTATTGTACACTATTTTGTAGTCTCTCAGTACTGGGCGGAACAGACATTTACATATGTATACATTTATATATGTGATCTAGATTTATTTACACCTCTATTGTATAGTAATTTACAGTCTCTCAGTACTGAGCGGAACAGACATTTACATATGTATACATCTATATATGATCTAGATTTATTTACACCTCTATTGTACACTATTTTATAGTCTCTCAGTACTGGGCGGAACAGACATTTACATATGTATACATCTATATATGATCTAGATTTATTTACACCTCTATTGTATAGTAATTTACAGTTCTCAGTACTGAGCGGAACAGACATTTACATATGTATACATTTATATATGATCTAGATTTATTTACACCTCTATTGTACACTATTTTATAGTCTCTCAGTACTGGGCGGAACAGACATTTACATATGTATACATTTATATATGTGATCTAGATTTATTTGCACCTCTATTGTATAGTAATTTACAGTCTCTCAGTACTGGGCGGAACAGACATTTATATGTATACATCTATATATGTGATCTAGATTTATTTACACCTCTATTGTACACTACTTTATAGACTCTCAGTACTGGGCGGAACAGACATTTACATATGTATACATCTATATATGATCAAGATTTATTTACACCTCTATTGTACACTATTTTATAGTCTCTCAGTACTGGGCGGAACAGACATTTACATATGTATACATTTATATATGCATAAAAAAAAAGGGAGGAAAAATAGCTGATTCTCACACTTGTATTAAATGAAATAAGCTTTAATCCATGTTGGTTAAAATAGGAGACAAAAAACAGGACAAACCAAACGCAGCCAAGCTGAAACGTCTGACCGGTTTCGGTCACACAGGACCGTAATCATAGACATAATTGTACACACATATTGCTACCCTTAAAAAGGGTTAAAAACACACTGATTGGTTAATAACAAATGCTGCGTAATAGACACCTACAAAACATATAAATGTAATGCTGTGTAATAAGATGAGAACCTGTAGACAATATATAGACCTAAAATTTGTCAAAAAACAAATATTTGATAACAAAGATAACATAGACACAGTTATATAACAGTTAGGTATGTCAAAAAATGGAATAGACACAATGGATTATATTCACATTAATATCATGAAAACAGTTATATAGCAGTTAGGTATTTCAAAACGGAATAGACTTAATTGTATTAATTTGCATTAAATAGTCAATATATCCTATGTTAGAAACTGCAAAAGTAAATAATAAATTACCTTGTTATAGACTGCCCCTAACAGCAATGACGAGTAAACTCAAAGAGAGTGAATAAACTACATATGGTAGTAAAAGTTACAACGTAACCTGCAATTTATAGAAGTATATAGTGAGGTCTAAAAAACACCAATTTATGGAAAAAGTTCCAAATAATAATACTATACATTGTGATATTACATTGCACATTGAATACCATATAACTCATAATGCTGAAAACAGTACCAATGTAAAGATCAAATGTGTAGTCACTAACTTATCTGTGCCTACAGTTCAAAGTAGTGTTAATATAAAGACTATTGTTAATTCAACTTAAATCTTAAACTCAGATGGTGACTGACTTATCTGTGCCAAAAGTTTAGAATGTCATGTTCAGAATTGAAACCCACTGGCACCAAGCAATTTAACTTAAATATCCAGTAGGTTTCCTGTCTGCACAGGGATGATAGTCTATCACCTCCCCTAGGGGATTTAGGAATTTGCTCTATCGCTTGCCACTTGAAAGTTGCTACATCACCATAGTGTATATCCAAAAAATGCCTAGAAAGAGCCGAGCACGGCTTCTCACCAGAGATATAGGATAAATGCTCCCTGATCCTTTTGCCAACATCCCTAGTGGTTCTACCTACATAGGATTTCAAACAGCATGTACACTGTATAAGATAAACTATGTAAGTACTCTTACAATTGATACATCCCTTAGTATTAAATGCCTCACCAGACTGGCTTGATACAAATGATCTACCCACTCTGATGTGATCACAGGAGGTGCAAGTACGTCTGCCACATCTATAGGTACCCTCATGCGTTAACCATGAATTGTTAACAATTGGCTCTTTGAGCAAACTTGGAGACAGTATGTTTCCCAACGTGGCAGCTCGTCTCGCTACAAACATACAGCCATCTTCAACCTTGCCCCTCAATTTTTTGTCACCCATCAGTATCGGAAGATTTTTTGCAATAATATTACAAACATCTCCGTACTGATTCGAAAACTGTGTGACAAATTTAGGTTTGGTACCAGTAGATAGATGCTTCCTATTTCTTGGAGGACCTCTGAGCAAAGATGCCCTGTCCATTTTATTTACCTCGGACTGGGCCTTATACACAACCTCTCGCGGATAGCCTCTTTGTCTGAGTCTCTTGCTCAAGTCCTTACTCTCCTTCTGGAAATCACATTGCTGGGTACAATTGCGTCGCACCCTCATAAATTGGCCCTTGGCTATACCGTCAAAGACATGCTTCGGGTGACTACTTTTAGCGTGTAGCACGGTGTTACCAGCAATGGGTTTCCTATAGAGAGAAGAAACAACCTTATTCGCATCTGGGATACCCTTGAGGGTGATATCCAAAAAGCAGATATCCGTTTTATTCCACTCAAAGGTGAACTGGATACCTACTTCATTGGTGTTCAAATATTCCACATATCTCATGGCAGAAACATAGTCACCTGACCAGATCAAAAGCAGGTCGTCAATATAACGTACATACTTAATAACCTGATCAGAAGGATTCGTACCACTACCTCCATAGATGTGGGACCTCTCCCACCACCCCATAAAGAGGTTGGCGTAAGAGGGGGCAAATTTAGCCCCCATAGCGGTCCCACACCTCTGGAGGTAGTAACGACCCTGAAACATGAAAAAATTGTGTTCAAGCAGAAATTTGACTGACCCCACAATGAACTCCTTCGTTCTATCCGAAAGATCTGTATATAGATCTAAATAGAATTCAATTGCCCTCAAGCTATGTGTATGAGGGATAGATGAGTACAGGGAAACAACGTCAATCGTCAACCAACTATATTCCTTTCTCCAGGCCACATCCTCCATCATACACATGGCCTGAGTGGTATCCCTGATATAACTTGGTAGCCTTTTCACCATGGGTTGAAGAAAATGATCTACCCACTTAGAAAGTGGCTCAAGTAGGGAGCCAATACCGGCCACAATTGGCCTACCTTTCACATTTACAATACTCTTATGTACCTTGGGTAAGTGGTGGAAGATGGGAACAACTGGATTAATAACCATCATAGTGTCTGCAGTTGCATGATCAATAATCCCATCTTCCACCGCTTCATCCACCCAATGTCGTAGTTCATTCGAGTATTTCAAAGTTGGATTACCTGGTAATTCAAAGTATGTGTCACTATCATTTAGCTGGCGAAGGGCCTCTGTCACATAATAATCTTTGTCCATGACAACCACATTGCCACCCTTGTCAGATTGCTTTATCACAATCTGATCATTGTTTTTTAGATCAGTTAAAGCTGATTTTTCCTTTAAGGAAAGATTATGGGGTCCCACTGTGGCCGTCATGGACAATTTAGTGAGATCCTCCACTACTCTCTACTACTACTTTCACAAGAGAGTAGTGGAGGATCTCACTAAATTGTCCATGACGGCCACAGTGGGACCCCATAATCTTTCCTTAAAGGAAAAATCAGCTTTAACTGATCTAAAAAACAATGATCAGATTGTGATAAAGCAATCTGACAAGGGTGGCAATGTGGTTGTCATGGACAAAGATTATTATGTGACAGAGGCCCTTCGCCAGCTAAATGATAGTGACACATACTTTGAATTACCAGGTAATCCAACTTTGAAATACTCGAATGAACTACGACATTGGGTGGATGAAGCGGTGGAAGATGGGATTATTGATCATGCAACTGCAGACACTATGATGGTTATTAATCCAGTTGTTCCCATCTTCCACCACTTACCCAAGGTACATAAGAGTATTGTAAATGTGAAAGGTAGGCCAATTGTGGCCGGTATTGGCTCCCTACTTGAGCCACTTTCTAAGTGGGTAGATCATTTTCTTCAACCCATGGTGAAAAGGCTACCAAGTTATATCAGGGATACCACTCAGGCCATGTGTATGATGGAGGATGTGGCCTGGAGAAAGGAATATAGTTGGTTGACGATTGACGTTGTTTCCCTGTACTCATCTATCCCTCATACACATGGCTTGAGGGCAATTGAATTCTATTTAGATCTATATACAGATCTTTCGGATAGAACGAAGGAGTTCATTGTGGGGTCAGTCAAATTTCTGCTTGAACACAATTTTTTCATGTTTCAGGGTCGTTACTACCTCCAGAGGTGTGGGACCGCTATGGGGGCTAAATTTGCCCCCTCTTACGCCAACCTCTTTATGGGGTGGTGGGAGAGGTCCCACATCTATGGAGGTAGTGGTACGAATCCTTCTGATCAGGTTATTAAGTATGTACGTTATATTGACGACCTGCTTTTGATCTGGTCAGGTGACTATGTTTCTGCCATGAGATATGTGGAATATTTGAACACCAATGAAGTAGGTATCCAGTTCACCTTTGAGTGGAATAAAACGGATATCTGCTTTTTGGATATCACCCTCAAGGGTATCCCAGATGCGAATAAGGTTGTTTCTTCTCTCTATAGGAAACCCATTGCTGGTAACACCGTGCTACACGCTAAAAGTAGTCACCCGAAGCATGTCTTTGACGGTATAGCCAAGGGCCAATTTATGAGGGTGCGACGCAATTGTACCCAGCAATGTGATTTCCAGAAGGAGAGTAAGGACTTGAGCAAGAGACTCAGACAAAGAGGCTATCCGCGAGAGGTTGTGTATAAGGCCCAGTCCGAGGTAAATAAAATGGACAGGGCATCTTTGCTCAGAGGTCCTCCAAGAAATAGGAAGCATCTATCTACTGGTACCAAACCTAAATTTGTCACACAGTTTTCGAATCAGTACGGAGATGTTTGTAATATTATTGCAAAAAATCTTCCGATACTGATGGGTGACAAAAAATTGAGGGGCAAGGTTGAAGATGGCTGTATGTTTGTAGCGAGACGAGCTGCCACGTTGGGAAACATACTGTCTCCAAGTTTGCTCAAAGAGCCAATTGTTAACAATTCATGGTTAACGCATGAGGGTACCTATAGATGTGGCAGACGTACTTGCACCTCCTGTGATCACATCAGAGTGGGTAGATCATTTGTATCAAGCCAGTCTGGTGAGGCATTTAATACTAAGGGATGTATCAATTGTAAGAGTACTTACATAGTTTATCTTATACAGTGTACATGCTGTTTGAAATCCTATGTAGGTAGAACCACTAGGGATGTTGGCACAAGGATCAGGGAGCATTTATCCTATATCTCTGGTGAGAAGCCGTGCTCGGCTCTTTCTAGGCATTTTTTGGATATACACTATGGTGATGTAGCAACTTTCAAGTGGCAAGCGATAGAGCAAATTCCTAAATCCCCTAGGGGAGGTGATAGACTATCATCCCTGTGCAGACAGGAAACCTACTGGATATTTAAGTTAAATTGCTTGGTGCCAGTGGGTTTCAATTCTGAACATGACATTCTAAACTTTTGGCACAGATAAGTCAGTCACCATCTGAGTTTAAGATTTAAGTTGAATTAACAATAGTCTTTATATTAACACTACTTTGAACTGTAGGCACAGATAAGTTAGTGACTACACATTTGATCTTTACATTGGTACTGTTTTCAGCATTATGAGTTATATGGTATTCAATGTGCAATGTAATATCACAATGTATAGTATTATTATTTGGAACTTTTTCCATAAATTGGTGTTTTTTAGACCTCACTATATACTTCTATAAATTGCAGGTTACGTTGTAACTTTTACTACCATATGTAGTTTATTCACTCTCTTTGAGTTTACTCGTCATTGCTGTTAGGGGCAGTCTATAACAAGGTAATTTATTATTTACTTTTGCAGTTTCTAACATAGGATATATTGACTATTTAATGCAAATTAATACAATTAAGTCTATTCCGTTTTGAAATACCTAACTGCTATATAACTGTTTTCATGATATTAATGTGAATATAATCCATTGTGTCTATTCCATTTTTTGACATACCTAACTGTTATATAACTGTGTCTATGTTATCTTTGTTATCAAATATTTGTTTTTTGACAAATTTTAGGTCTATATATTGTCTACAGGTTCTCATCTTATTACACAGCATTACATTTATATGTTTTGTAGGTGTCTATTACGCAGCATTTGTTATTAACCAATCAGTGTGTTTTTAACCCTTTTTAAGGGTAGCAATATGTGTGTACAATTATGTCTATGATTACGGTCCTGTGTGACCGAAACCGGTCAGACGTTTCAGCTTGGCTGCGTTTGGTTTGTCCTGTTTTTTGTCTCCTATTTTAACCAACATGGATTAAAGCTTATTTCATTTAATACAAGTGTGAGAATCAGCTATTTTTCCTCCCTTTTTTTTTATGCTTAAATTTGTAGTGGGTACAGGGACCCGCTTCCTGATTCTTTCACTCCTTTTTTTTTTATATGTATACATAGTATTGCACTATAGCCCAAGTGAATGCTGTTTTTTCTAATGCCTACAAGTGATTGACAACTCTTTCCACTGAATCTAATTGGAGCAGCTGTACCACGTGGTCCTTGTTTGTATGCCTGGGGGCCTTGGAGTTTGGAGTGGCCACAACATTGCCGGAAGCACTTTTCGGATGAAAGTGGCATTTGAATAAACACGTCTCCACGAGACCATTGGAAACAGCGCAACTAGCGAAACAGCACTAGGGGTGAGTGAAGTTACTAACGAAGTGTGCTTTGTATACTGTGGCTTTGCCCCGGTTGGTCTGGAAGTGGCTTATACCGGATGACCCGCTGAGCATAATCCAGTTCCCCGGTCCGTGATAAATACGGAGGGTGATCAGGTCTCAGTGCGGCTTACCTGAGGGCAGTATGCATGAATTGAAGTAAGTCTCACCTACCTAGGCTATGTTATGCTATTCTGTACAGAGAAGTGGTTGAGTTTGCAAAGCAGTATCATTTATTGACACCATTTGTTCATCTTCCTATCTTACATTTATATATGATCTAGATTTATTTACACCTCTATTGTATAGTAATTTACAGTCTCTCAGTACTGGGCGGAACAGACATTTATATGTATACATCTATATATGTGATCTAGATTTATTTACACCTCTATTGTACACTACTTTATAGTCTCTCAGTACTGGGCGGAACAGACATTTACATATGTATACATCTATATATGATCTAGATTTATTTACACCTCTATTGTACACTATTTTATAGTCTCTCAGAACTGGGCGGAACAACATTTGCATATGCATACATCTATATATGATCTAGATTTATTTACACCTCTATTGTACACTATTTTATAGTCTATCAGTACTGGGTGTAACAGACATTTACATATGTATACATCTATATGTGATCTAGATTTATTTACACCTCTATTGTACACTACTTTATAGACTCTCAGTACTGGGCGGAACAGACATTTACTTATGTATACATCTATATATGATCTAGATTTATTTACACCTCTATTGTACACTATTTTATAGTCTCTCAGTACAGGGCGGAACAGACATTTATATATGTATACATTTATATGTGATCTAGATTTATTTACACCTCTATTGTACACTAATTTATAGTCTCTCAGTACTGGGCGGAACAGACATTTACATATGTATACATCTATATATGTGATCTAGATTTATTTACACCTCTATTGTACACTACTTTATAGACTCTCAGTACTGGGCGGAACAGACACTTGCATATGTATACATCTATATATGTGATCTAGATTTATTTACACCTCTATTGTACAGTACTTTATAGACTCTCAGTACTGGGCGGAACAGACATTTACATATGTATACATTTATATATGATCTAGATTTGTTTACACCTCTATTGTACACTACTTTATAGACTCTCAGTATTGGGCGGAACAGACATTTACATATGTATACATCTATATATGATCTAGATTTATTTACACCTCTATTGTACACTATTTTATAGTCTCTCAGTACTGGGCGGAACAGACATTTACATATATATAAATCTATATATGATCTAGATTTATTTATACCTCTATTGTACACTATTTTACAGTCTCTCAGTACTGAGCGGAACAGACATTTACATATGTATACATTTATATATGATCTAGATTTATTTACACCTCTATTGTACACTATTTTATAGACTCTCAGTACTGGGTGGAACAGACATTTACATATGTATACATTTATATATGATCTAGGATTATTTACACCTCTATTGTACACTATTTTATAGTCTCTCAGTACTGGGCGGAACAGACATTTACATATGTATACATCTATATATGATCTAGATTTGTTTATACCTCTATTGTACACTACTTTATAGTCTCTCAGTACTGGGCGGAACAGACATTTACATATGTATACATCTATATATGATCTAAATTTGTTTATACCTCTATTGTACACTACTTTATAGTCTCTCAGTACTGGGCAGAACAGACATTTACACATGTATACATCTATATATGATCTAGATTTATTTACACCTCTATTGTACACTGTTTTATAGTCTCTCAGTACTGAGCGGAACAGACATTTACATATGTATACATCTATATATGATCTAGATTTATTTACACCTCTATTGTACACTACTTTATAGTCTCTCAGTACTGGGCAGAACAGACATTTACATATGTATACATCTATATATGATCTAGATTTGTTTATACCTCTATTGTACACTACTTTATAGTCTCTCAGTACTGGGCGGAACAGACATTTACATATGTATACATTTATATATGATCTAGATTTGTTTATACCTCTATTGTACACTACTTTATAGTCTCTCAGTACTGGGCGGAACAGACATTTACATATGTATACATTTATATATGATCTAGATTTGTTTATACCTCTATTGTACACTACTTTATAGTCTCTCAGTACTGGGCGGAACGGATATTTACATATGCATAATCTATATATGATCTAGATTTGTTTATACCTCTATTGTACACTACTTTATAGTCTCTCAGTACTGGGCGGAACAGACATTTACATATGTATACATTTATATATGATCTAGATTTGTTTATACCTCTATTGTACACTATTTTATAGTCTCTCAGTACTGGGCGGAACAGACATTTACATATATATAAATCTATATATGATCTAGATTTATTTATACCTCTATTGTACACTATTTTACAGTCTCTCAGTACTGGGCGGAACAGACATTTACATATGTATACATCTATATATGATCTAGATTTGTTTATACCTCTATTGTACACTACTTTATAGTCTCTCAGTACTGGGCGGAACAGACATTTACATATGTAAACAACTATATATGATCTAGATTTATTTACACCTCTATTGTACACTATTTTATAGTCTCTCAGTACTGGGCGGAACAGACATTTACATATGTATATATTTATATATGATCTAGATTTATTTACACCTCTATTGTATAGTAATTTACAGTCTCTCAGTACTGAGCGGAACAGACATTTACATATGTATACATTTATATATATGATCTAGATTTATTTACACCTCTATTGTACACTACTTTATAGACTCTCAGTACTGGGCGGAACAGACACTTGCATATGTATACATCTATATATGTGATCTAGATTTATTTACACATCTATTGTACAGTACTTTATAGACTCTCAGTACTGGGCGGAACAGACATTTACATATGTATACATTTATATATGATCTAGATTTGTTTACACCTCTATTGTACACTACTTTATAGACTTTCAGTACTGGGCGGAACAGACATTTACATATGTATACATCTATATATGATCTAGATTTATTTACTCCTCTATTGTACACTATTTTATAGTCTCTCAGTACTGGGCGGAACAGACATTTACATATATATAAATCTATATATGATCTAGATTTATTTATACCTCTATTGTACACTATTTTACAGTCTCTCAGTACTGGGCGAAACAGACATTTACATATGTATACATTTATATATGATCTAGATTTATTTACACCTCTATTGTACACTATTTTATAGACTCTCAGTACTGGGTGGAACAGACATTTACATATGTATACATTTATATATGATCTAGATTTATTTACACCTCTATTGTACACTATTTTATAGTCTCTCAGTACTGGGCGGAACAGACATTTACATATGTATACATCTATATATGATCTAGATTTGTTTATACCTCTATTGTACACTACTTTATAGTCTCTCAGTACTGGGCGGAACAGACATTTACATATGTATACATCTATATATGATCTAGATTTGTTTATACCTCTATTGTACACTACTTTACAGTCTCTCAGTACTTGGCGGAACAGACATTTGCATATATATAAATCTATATATGTGATCTAGATTTATTTACACCTCTATTGTACAGTAATTTATAGTCTCTCAGTACTTGGCGGAACAGACATTTACATATATATAAATCTATATATGATCTAGATTTATTTACACCTCTATTGTACACTACTTTATAGTCTCTCAGTACTGGGCGGAACAGACATTTACATATGTATACATCTATATATGATCTAGATTTATTTACACCTCTATTGTACACTACTTTATAGTCTCTCAGTACTGAGCGGAACAGACATTTACATATGTATACATTTATATATATGATCTAGATTTATTTACACCTCTATTGTACAGTAATTTATAGTCTCTCAGTACTGAGCGGAACGGACATTTACATATGTATACATCGATATATGATCTACATTTATTTACACCTCTATTGTACACTACTTTATAGTCTCTCAGTACTTGGCGGAACAGACATTTGCATATATATACATCTATATATGTGATCTAGATTTATTTACACCTCTATTGTACACTACTTTATAGTCTCTCAGTACTTGGCGAAACAGACATTTACATATGTATACATCTATATATGATCTAGATTTATTTACACCTCTATTGTACACTATTTTATAGTCTCTCAGTACTGGGCGGAACAGACATTTACATATGTATACATTTATATATGATCTAGATTTATTTACACCTCTATTGTACAGTAATTTATAGTCTCTCAGTACTGAGCGGAACAGACATTTACATATGTATACATTTATATATGATCTAGATTTATTTACACCTCTATTGTATAGTAATTTACAGTCTCTCAGTACTGAGCGGAACAGACATTTACATATGTATACATTTATATATGATCTAGATTTATTTACACCTCTATTGTATAGTAATTTACAGTCTCTCAGTACTGAGCAGAACAGACATTTACATATGTATACATTTATATATGATCTAGATTTATTTACACCTCTATTGTATAGTAATTTACAGTCTCTCAGTACTGAGCGGAACAGACATTTACATATGTATACATTTATATATGATCTAGATTTATTTACACCTCTATTGTACACTATTTTATAGTCTCTCAGTACTGGGTGGAACAGACATTTACCTATGTATACATTTATATATGATCTAGATTTATTTACACCTCTATTGTACACTATTTTATAGTCTCTCAGTACTGGGCGGAACAGACATTTACATATGTATACATTTATATATGATCTAGATTTATTTACACCTCTATTGTACACTATTTTATAGTCTCTCAGTACTGGGCGGAACAGACATTTACATATGTATACATTTATATATGTGATCTAGATTTATTTACACCTCTATTGTATAGTAATTTACAGTCTCTCAGTACTGGGCGGAACAGACATTTATATGTATACATCTATATATGTGATCTAGATTTATTTACACCTCTATTGTACACTACTTTATAGAATCTCAGTACTGGGCGGAACAGACATTTACATATGTATACATCTATATATGATCTAGATTTATTTACACCTCTATTGTACACTATTTTATAGTCTCTCAGTACTGGGCGGAACAGACATTTACATATGTATATATTTATATATGATCTAGATTTATTTACACCTCTATTGTATAGTAATTTACAGTCTCTCAGTACTGGGCGGAACAGACATTTATATGTATACATCTATATATGTGATCTAGATTTATTTACACCTCTATTGTACACTACTTTATAGTCTCTCAGTACTGGGCGGAACAGACATTTACATATGTATACATCTATATATGATCTAGATTTGTTTACACCTCTATTGTACATCTCAGTACTGGGCGAAACAGACATTTACATATGTATACATCTATATATGATCTAGATTTATTTACACCTCTATTGTACACTATTTTATAGTCTCTCAGTACTGGGCGGAACAGACATTTGCATATATATACATCTATATATGATCTAGATTTATTTACACCTCTATTGTACACTATTTTATAGTCTCTCAGTACTGGGCGGAACAGACATTTACATATGTATACATCTATATATGATCTAGATTTATTTACACCTCTATTGTACACTACTTTATAGTCTCTCAGTACTGAGCGGAACAGACATTTACATATGTATACATTTATATATGATCTAGATTTATTTACACCTCTATTGTATAGTAATTTACAGTCTCTCAGTACTGAGCGGAACAGACATTTACATATGTATACATTTATATATGATCTAGATTTATTTACACCTCTATTGTACACTACTTTATAGTCTCTCAGTACTGGGCGGAACAGACATTTGCATATGTATACATTTATATATGATCTAGATTTATTTACACCTCTATTGTACAGTAATTTATAGTCTCTCAGTACTTGGCGGAACAGACATTTGCATATGTATACATCGATATATGATCTAGATTTATTTACACCTCTATTGTACACTACTTTATAGTCTCTCAGTACTGGGCGGAACAGACATTTACATATGTATACATTTATATATGATCTAGATTTATTTACACCTCTATTGTACACTACTTTATAGTCTCTCAGTACTGAGCGGAACAGACATTTACATATGTATACATTTATATATGATCTAGATTTATTTACACCTCTATTGTACACTGTTTTATAGACTCTCAGTACTGAGCGGAACAGACATTTACATATGTATACATCTATATATGATCTAGATTTATTTACACCTCTATTGTACACTGTTTTATAGACTCTCAGTACTGAGCGGAACAGACATTTACATATGTATACATCTATATATGATCTAGATTTATTTACACCTCTATTGTACACTACTTTATAGTCTCTCAGTACTGAGCGGAACAGACATTTACATATGTATACATTTATATATATGATCTAGATTTATTTACACCTCTATTGTACAGTAATTTATAGTCTCTCAGTACTGAGCGGAACGGACATTTACATATGTATACATTTATATATGATCTAGATTTATTTACACCTGTATTGTACAGTAATTTATAGTCTCTCAATACTGGGCGGAACAGACATTTACATATGTATACATTTATATATGATCTACATTTATTTACACCTCTATTGTACACTACTTTATAGTCTCTCAGTACTTGGCGGAACAGACATTTGCATATATATACATCTATATATGTGATCTAGATTTATTTACACCTCTATTGTACACTACTTTATAGTCTCTCAGTACTTGGCGGAACAGACAATTACATATGTATACATTTATATATGATCTAGATTTATTTACACCTCTATTGTACAGTAATTTATAGTCTCTCAGTACTGAGCGGAACAGACATTTACATATGTATACATTTATATATGATCTAGATTTATTTATACCTCTATTGTACACTATTTTACAGTCTCTCAGTACTGGGCGAAACAGACATTTACATATGTATACATTTATATATGATCTAGATTTATTTACACCTCTATTGTACACTATTTTATAGTCTCTCAGTACTGGGCGGAACAGACATTTACATATATATAAATCTATATATGATCTAGATTTATTTATACCTCTATTGTACACTATTTTACAGTCTCTCAGTACTGAGCGGAACAGACATTTACATATGTATACATTTATATATGATCTAGATTTATTTACACCTCTATTGTACACTATTTTATAGACTCTCAGTACTGGGTGGAACAGACATTTACATATGTATACATTTATATATGATCTAGATTTATTTACACCTCTATTGTACACTATTTTATAGTCTCTCAGTACTGGGCGGAACAGACATTTACATATGTATACATCTATATATGATCTAGATTTGTTTATACCTCTATTGTACACTACTTTATAGTCTCTCAGTACTGGGCGGAACAGACATTTACATATGTATACATCTATATATGATCTAAATTTGTTTATTCCTCTATTGTACACTACTTTATAGTCTCTCACTACTGGGCAGAACAGACATTTACACATGTATACATCTATATATGATCTAGATTTATTTACACCTCTATTGTACACTGTTTTATAGTCTCTCAGTACTGAGCGGAACGGACATTTAAATATGTATACATTTATATATGATCTAGATTTATTTACACCTCTATTGTACACTAATTTATAGTCTCTCAGTACTGGGCGGAACAGACATTTACATATATATAAATCTATATATGATCTAGATTTATTTATACC